>NC_135220.1:15329025-15484025 GCF_052324685.1 Brachyhypopomus gauderio | reverse complement strand
GCAAACTGACAAAGCAGGTGAAGAGTGCAGGGACACCTGCTATTCAGAAAGACTGAACGGTCCAGTGGGGCCCCAGCACAATGCCAGCAGTTGCTCGGGCAACTGGCTGGGGCCTTCACAAGCGTCGGCGAGGGAGGGGTCTACTGTAAGCAGGAGGAAGACCCTGCCTCCATCTTTTTCCAACCACCTGTCCAGGTGTGCCCAGTCTCCACCCAGGTGCGATGGGCGGAGCCGTGTGGCGACTGCGTTCAGAACCCTGTGAGTCTGGTTCCTGCGTGTGCGCATGCAGCTCGGCCGGACCTGGACCAGGTGGTGAGTCATCAGCAGAACACCCAACACAGCCCACCTGCCCACTCTACCAATCCGGATGGGAGGAATCCACTCCTCTCTCTCTCTCTCTCTCTCTCTCTCTCTCTCACACACACACACAGATACTGGGATTATCAGCAATGGGGCAGGATGGATTTGAACCTGTTGTAAGTCCATCACCCCTCTGGACAGCTGGAGTGCGGGTGTGTCATCATTATACATGCCCACATCGTCCTCCACGCACACCCATGACCGACCAGAGTGTCCACCTCTTGACTGCATCTGGGACTCTGTCACACACCAACCTGTCAGGTAAGCAGCGGTGCTCACACACAGGCATTCGCGTGCACACACACTCACGTCTGTGCGTTAGATGTAAAACATCTCCATGAGTTGTAGTATGCTGGAATCTGCGGTTCTAGCCTGTATATACTTCATATCAGCAGCACGTCTGTGTATGTTTCTCTGTACAAGGATGTTACATTTAAGTGTCCTGCAGGGTGTCTGCGATCGAGGGACGTGGGCGTGGGCTTACCTCCAGCGCCGTGGCAACATCGTCTGCATCCACCTGTAGGCTCCACCCAGAATGTGTCCGATGAAGTCTGTGCTGGTCTGCTTGGACAACACAGTTCCAGCGACACCACAGGCCCGACAAGATCCTCTGGAGAGATTTGATTTCTCTCAGCACCTCAGCATGGAGCAGTTTGTGTGTGTCCTCGAGTGTAACAGAGTTTGGGATTTTTTTTATATTCACAAAGTGCAGCCATCAGGAATTCAGGCACCACGTTGGACGTTCAGAGACACCTGTCCGAACTAACGACTTCAGCATTAAAATACAGCCTTTATGACTGAAGCATAAAGCATGTGTTTTGTGTTGCGATGCAAGCACTGTGCATCAATGTAAAATAGTTTTTATATCAGAGAATTTATTTTGTATGTGCACATCAGGCGTGTTCCTGGCTGAAGTCCTGAACACAGCTTTATTGGTTCATGTTCCTCCACAGTTTGACAAATTTGACCAATAGGAATTCTCTGTTCTCCTACACATTCACAGTATAGTTGGATAGGGAAACCGCGTGCACACTGGGTGATGTGAGGAAAGCCCTTTATCGTTTCCTCAGTGGAGTGTCGAAACCTGAGTAGATAAAGATTTGACGGATAAAGCTCGGTCCTTCCTGGCTAAAGTGGTGCGTTTCCTTGTCTGTTCATGCCAGATTCTCAAATCCGCACTGATCTACACTCAAAAGTGAGCACCACTCGCATTACTGCCTTTTGTTCTCCGGCGGAGAGTCACAGGGCTCAGTAAAAGACGGCACACGTAAACGAGATCTTACTCGAATGGCACTGCTGTCACGTGACCCCCCTGCTATAGACAACAACAATTCACTCTTCTCCACTGAGAAGGAAACCAGAAAAACCCTGTTTGTTAGTTCAAGATACCAGATTTTATTAAATGTATTAAATCATTTTGATATTACCAAAATAAAAAGTTCCAAAATACAAACCCCTCAAAAACATTTTTTTAATATGTTCGATCCATAGATATTTTATTCTCTTCATAGTGTGTATGTTGTCTGCTCTGTTTGACTTCCTATGAGTGACATCATTTAGGATTAGCAGCACTGTACACACACACTCACACACATGCACAGTGTGGGCAAGAGGGCACGATGACAAACGAAGGGCTTTGGGGCTCCGAACAAGATTCGGAAAAAAATGCAACGAAGAATTTGCGTAATGCAGTGAGTGAGCGTTTCTGTCCAAGTCCACCATTTTGTGTACATTCTGAGAAAAGACATTAAAGTCCTTAAAAATAAATAGGAAAAATATTTATCGATCACATAATCCTACTTTTACATATTTATCAAAAATGTGATTTATTGTACAGTAAGCAGTTTTGTCTTCTCTGTGGACATCTGGGTATGATGGTCTATGTGGATGTATGTAGGGTACAGACAGGCCCTGGTGCACGACTGCTGTACACATTTACTACGCTGGAAAAATATTAATATCAAAAACACATTCACAAGGAAACAAAATATCGTCTGTTTGATTAAAGTATAATCCTCAATGAAGCTAAAATGAAATGAAGCTATAAATTAAATTACAGTCCATGTAGCACCGTGACTGTTTTATGGAGAAGAAAAGAATCAGACAGCAAAAGATGGACAATTCTAGTAGCGTTGACGATTCTAATGGTATTGCTAAAGCTAAACAATAACCGATCAATACTATTAATAACGTTCAATACACTCACTGGTCCACCAGCAAGTGGTGCTGTGAGATGCGTCTGTTCCTGGAACGCTATGAAGTTCAGACTGAATAGACGTCAGACTAACAGAAACCTGTTAAATAAATCACTGGCTACATTTCGGCCTCTGGAGTGGCTGCATGGATGGACTGAAACCTGTCTCACTCTATTTCTCTCTCTCTCTCTCTCTCTGTATATCTGTATATCTGTATTTATCTCTCCGTATCCATCGCTCTCTAACTCTCTCTCTCACTATATATCTTTTTGTCTCTTTTTCACCACGCAGAGCTTTGGATGTCTGTATGGATAAACTAAGGCCGCTTTGTTCTGTCTCTTCACCTGTCTTCCCTTCCATCTGTCTCTCTCTCTGACTGTGCGAGACTCCTCTGCAGTAGGTATAAAGTGCTTGTGTCCACTCCTAGCTTGTCCTGTGGTGTACAGATCTGGAAGGTCGTTTTTTAAGATGTCAAAGCACAGTAACGTGAACACCCGCGGCTGGCACTGATGTCCTCCAGGGTGTCCTCTGCCTCGCCCGCTTTAGCCCTGCTGCTGTGGGGAGCGTTTTAACGGCAAATGGTTCACTTTTAAGACCCTCTAATCACACACAACATTTCTTAATCATCTAATATTGCACATTAGACATTTCAAGGAATGCAAACCCTATCAAACCCTCTAAGATACTGTTTCTCTAAAACACACTTACCCTGGGTTAGTAAGTATAGACTAACTGAAAGGCCTACGGATATAATGAGCATCAGTGTGTGACATTGAGCAAAGAAAAGAGGTTGCATTATGACCATCAGAGAAGTTCCCACTAGATGTTCTGACCCCATGGAAGTGAAGGGGGCGCTGGTGAGCGCCATTGGCCTGCCAGTTGCGTGCAGCCTGCCTGGGGCAGAGGGCGTGGCTTCTCAGGAGCTGGGTTCCGAGCTGGGGCAGGGGGCGTGGCTCCTCAGACGCTGCGTGAAGAGCTGGGTTAGGACTTGAAGACGTGCACGGCCCGTACCACGTACTGCCTGCAGATGGGGCACTCGCTCATGCGCTTGCCGCATTTAGTGCAGGTGACCATGTGACCACATTCCAGCAGGACACAGTCGATGACAGCATCCATGCAGATTCGACACAGGTTCTCATCCATGATGCCCAGAGGGGCCACAGGAGCACCATCTATAGGAGAAGACAGCACATTATCGCTGCTATTATTCTGCCTCTCTATCTTCTCACTGAAGATGGGTCTGAAATGTTGAGACAGTGTGGAAAATGAATCGTTCTGATTATTTGGGCTGCTGAATTTTTTTTTAAGACAAATCTCTGCTTTATATTCTAGCCTATGCAGGGGTTGCTAGCTAGTTGGCAGTGTTGAGCTGTTTGATAGGTGGCGACGTTGAGCTGTTTTCTGATGTCTGTCTTCATTAGCCTTTATTAAGTGCTCTGCTCACACAAAATCTGCAAAAGGTGCAGAACATCAAGGGCTGGCCGACCACAGACGGCAGGAACCTGGTGCTCCGCCAGGAAGCCACTTACAGTATTGGACTTACAGCACTGGTCTTAATGGCGCAATGCAATCACTGAGTTTTTTTTATCTCAGCATTTGGCCTTTGGCCAATCAGAGTAAATCTTTACTGCAGCACAAAGTGCTGTTAAAGGGATATTACAGCCCAGATAACTCAGACAAATCACATTCACGTCAAAATACAGACGCAAAGCAAACACAAAATGGGTCACACAGACGCAAATAAATTCGGGAGTTTCTTAGATTGGCGGAGTGTTGATTTCCCAGCATGCACTGCAGGCGTCTGTCACACGTACATGCTGATGAGAGGAAAGGATGATCTTACCTCCAGGCCCTTCATGGCGTAGCGGAGGCGGGTACGCCACCACTTCGGTAAAGGACAGAAAGGCAGCAGAACTAGATTAGAAACGGGACAGAACCGGCTGGGACGGCCCTGCTTTGGAGAGACGGGCTCCCTCAGAGGGATGAGTACGGCCCTCCCCCTGCGGCCACTTCAGGAAGGGCTTCTATCCCAGCGTCAAACATTCTCCTGACCTTGTGTGCTCTCGTGTACAGATCTACTTATATCACAGTAGATCACAGCCGACAGAAGACTGCTAATGTATTTAATACTATGGAATTCTGTGTGTAATATGTGCATATGCGTACCTGCCGTGACACTGGTGCTGACGTTTTCCACTGCAAAGGAAACAGCAAGAAGACAAGTGAGTCTTACAGAGACATTACTGAGTTCTCAAAACTGTCTGCAGCTCTTTCAATCATTTTTAATGACTTTGTTTCCTACGTTCGCTTCATTAGCCATTTCTGTAATTCATGCCAAGTTATTTGAAACAGTTTTGAGTTGTGGGTTTTATGAGACGTCTTCCTGCACACTTCACCCGTCACTCTTCATCTTCCTCCCTAGCTCCTCCTCCTCCTGACCTCTATCCCCGCCTTCTGACCCCTACCTCCTCACAGATCCACATAGTTGCACACTTACACACACACACACACACACACACACACACACACACACACACACACACACTGCTCCCTTCTTAAGACATTTCTTCCTATCAGCATGTAGAGACACTGCACTGAATAACGGTCTGCCTGTCTAACTGCCTGTGTCTCACTGCTGGGTTTAAGTCTCCCTGTCTAACTGCCTGTGTCTCACTGCTGGGTTTAAGTCTGTCTGTCCTGAAATGAGCAGATCATCAAACTGACTTTCTGGTTGCTTGTTAAAGTCCCAGTGGGTGTGGCTATACTAGAGGTTTACGCTAGCCAACATTCAGCAGGAATGGAAAATCATCTCCACACTGCACAAGCAGTTTTACTCCATGTCCCTGTTTTCATCTATTGGACAGAGAACTGCACTCATTGGATGAATGCTCACTGGGTCTACACGCACCGGGTCTACACGCACCGGGTCTACACACACTGGGTCTACACGCACCGGGTCTACACGCACCGGGTCTACACACACTGGGTCTACACGCACTGGGTCTACACGCACTGGGTCTACACACACTGGGTCTACACACACACTGGGTCCACACTCACTGGGTCCACACTCACTGGGTCTACACACACACTGGGTCTACACACACACTGGGTCCACACTCACTGGGTCTACACACACACTGGGTCTACACACACACTGGGTCCACCCTCACTGGGTCTACACTCACTGGGTCTACACTCACTGGGTCTACACACACTGGGTCTACACACACTGAGTCCACACACACTGGGTCCACACACACTGGGTCTACACTCACTGGGTCTACACACACTGGGTCTACACTCACTGGGTCGATACTCACTGCATCTACACACACACTGGGTCTACACACACTGGGTCTACACTCACTGGGTCTACACACACACTGGGTCTACACTCACTGGGTCTACACACACTGGGTCTACACTCACTGGGTCTACACTCACTGGGTCTACACACACACTGGGTCTACACACACTGGGTCTACACACACTGGGTCTACACTCACTGGGTCGATACTCATTGGATCTACACACACACTGGGTCTACACACACTGGGTCTACACACACACTGGGTCCACACTCACTGGGTCCACACTCACTGGGTCTACACACACACTGGGTCTACACACACACTGGGTCCACACTCACTGGGTCTACACACACACTGGGTCTACACACACACTGGGTCCACCCTCACTGGGTCTACACACACTGGGTCTACACTCACTGGGTCTACACACACTGGGTCTACACTCACTGGGTCTACACTCACTGGGTCTACACACACTGGGTCTACACTCACTGGGTCCACACTCACTGGGTCTACACTCACTGGGTCTACACACACTGGGTCTACACACACTGAGTGGATACTCACTGGAAGTTCGGTTGATCTCATTCTCTCTGTAGAGGCGATGCACACGTTCCACCAGCTCCCATTTCTCACAGCAGCCTGAAAAACTGACAAAGTTTCTGGCAAGAATCTCCTTCAGCTGCCGCACGGTCAAGCCCTCGATGTCATCCTCTCGGGACAGGTCAGAGAGAGAGGCCCGCGCTCGCCTCTGGGTGACAGGACTCGTCTGTACACACACACACACACACACACACACACACACACACACACACACACACACACACACACACACACACATACACACACAGCCAGCTGTCAGCATTTTGCAGGATGTACTCATCTTCATGCCACTGCTGCTGGCACCTGCGCCACCCCGTGTGTCATACGGGACAGAGTACTGCAGGAATACTACAACCACAATACTGCAAACAATACTACACACATTCCAATGATGCTCTTTACCTTATGACTCACCTCTAGTAAATCTTGACTGGGCTCTAGATACAAGAGTGAAACGGAGGCAACTTCCCCACGATCCTAGAAATGATCAACGCCACACACACACACACACACACACACACACACACACACACACACACACACACACACACACACACACACACACACACACCGCTGTGCTTTTATTGTATCCTTCATATAATTTTCTAAATATAATATTTACAATTACCTCTTACTATATTATACAAACATTAGAATAAAATATATTAAAATGTCATTCAGCATCCATCCAACACCATCACAATAACTATACTAGAACACACAAACAACATTTACCATTTAAACAATGCGCCTGAACCTAGACACTAAAGGTACTCAACATATCGGTCATTATAATTATATTAATAGATCCATTTGAAAAGTTCCAGATCACTGTTCTGCTACTGCAGACACTAACCCCCATCCTGCTGTTACACACACTCACCCCCATCCTGCTGTTACACACACTCACCCCCATCCTGCTGATACACACACTCACCCCATCCTGCTGATACACACACTCACCCCCATCCTGCTGTTACACACACTCACCCCCATCCTGCTGTTACACACACTCACCCCCATCCTGCTGTTACACACACTCACCCCCATCCTGCTGATACACACACTCACCCCATCCTGCTGATACACACACTCACCCCCATCCTGCTGATACACACACTCACCCCATCCTGCTGTTACACACACTCACCCCCATCCTGCTGATACACACACTCACCCCCATCCTGCTGATACACACACTCACCCCCATCCTGCTGTTACACACACTCACCCCCATCCTGCTGTTACACACACTCACCCCCATCCTGCTGATACACACACTCACCCCCATCCTGCTGTTACACACACTCACCCCCATCCTGCTGATACACACATTCACCCCATCCTGCTGATACACACACTCACCCCCATTCTGCTGATACACACACTCACCCCCATCCTGCTGTTACACACACTCACCCCCATCCTGCTGATACACACACTCACCCCCATCCTGCTGTTACACACACTCACCCCCATCCTGCTGTTACACAGTCACCCCCATCCTGCTGATACACACACTCATCCCCATCCTGCTGTTACACAGTCACCCCCATCCTGCTGTTACACACACTCACCCCATCCTGCAGCTATAGGCTTTGGGTTATAGACCTCAGATGACAAATTATTAACCACATTATAATGTTACTGTTATGTAACTATTACATGCCAGTTCTGTGTACTGTACTGGTGTTGTGTATTTACACTTGTGTAGTCCTGTGTACTGTACTGGTGCTGTGTATTTACACTTGTGTAGTCCTGTGTACTGTACTGGTGTTGTGTATTCACACTTGTGTAGTCCTGTGTACTGTACTGGTGTTGTGTATTCACACTTGTGTAGTCCTATGTACTGTACTGGTGTTGTGTATTCACACTTATGTAGTCCTGTGTACTGTACTGGTGTTGTGTATTTACACTTGTGTAGTCCTGTGTACTGTACTGGTGTTGTGTATTCACACTTGTGTAGTCCTGTGTACTGTACTGGTGTTGTGTGGTGTTGTGTATTCACACTTATGTAGTCCTGTGTACTGTACTGGTGTTGTGTATTTACACTTGTGTAGTCCTGTGTACTGTACTGGTGTTGTGTTGTGTTGTAACATGGACCAGAAGAAACATTTTGTTCCTGTGGACACTAACTGTATGGAGGAAAACCTAAACCTGAACTTGATTCTGGCACATCAGTTACAGGCATGCGTTAACTCATTATGGAATCATCCACATTTGTTTGTGAGGTGGGTGTGTCACAGAGCCCCGCCCCTTCCCTCTTCCATCAGCACACAGGAAATGACTAACGGTCCTGTTCTTTTCCTGTGGGAGGAGTCAATGTCTTTATTAATAAGCCTGAACTAATTAACTGGCATTCAAAGCATGTTCTTCAAGTACCTTCCTCAAAGTACAAACACACACACACACACACACACACACACACACACACACACACACACACACACACACACACACACACACACACACACACACTGTATTTATGTGTTTTGAACATTTTGTATATGAGTGTAGTGTTTCTGGTGGGTGTGTGTATTCAGTGTTCTGACTCTGGAGGGCATTATGAAGCTGTGTGTTTCACAGTTATATAAGCAGTTCAGTCCAGACTCTAAACAAGGCCAAGACTACACATTACAGACACATGCACACACATACACATACTTACACACTACAAAACACACACACACACACACAAACACACACACACACACACACACACACACACACACGCACGCATATGCACACAAACAAATATACACACACCAACACTATGTAAATGGGTAAAACTCAACTTGCCCCACTTCTACAGGACATCTGTATAGGATGTGACATCACAAAACACACAGACAGAAACAAGCACACACACACACACACACACACACACACACACACACACACACACACACACACACACACACACACACACACACACACACACACACACACAGGTAGATCTCTAAGGGATAAACGTAACCCTTGCTCACTCAACCTGTGCATTGTGCAGGAAATTAAGTGTGAGTGAATGTATGTGTGTGTGTGTGTGTGTGTGTCTGCGCGTGTGTGTACCTGGCTGGTTCCTGAGCTGTTGCTAGGGCTGTTGCTAGGGCTGGGTGCTTCTCCCTGAGAGGCGGCGTTGGACAGCACGGACTGCTGAGAGGCGGAGCGAGAGGCGCTGGGGGGCGGAGTAGCCACGGACGGCAGGTGAGAGTGCAGGCTGTCGCTGCACTCCTCCTCCTCCTCCTCCTCCTCTTCCTCCTCCTCCTCCTCCTCGCCAGGCCCCAGCTGGGCCCCTAGGTGACACAGCACCAGGTCCACCAGGTCCTCCTTTTCGCGGCAGGTGTCTGTGTTGATGTTACGCAGCGTCAGGTACTGGCGAAGGTCTTTGACCCGCAGGCGCATGAGGCGGGGCCTCTGGAAGGCCGTCCCCCACAGCAGGTGACATGTGGCACACCTGCGCAGGTTCTCCTGTAGCACGCAGCACAGCGAGCAGAAACTCTTCTTACAGTCACAACACACATGCTGCGCACAGATGGAGAGAGAGACAGAGAGAAAGAGAGAGAGAGAGAGAGAGAGAGAGAGAGAGGGAGAGAGAGATTTCAGCTTGACAAGTATATTAAACTCATGTAACACTGTCAGGTGCTAAATGCATTTAGTATAATGTATTTATAATTATTTTTCACATTTGTGGCATATTTACTTTCAGCAACCATTCTGCAGAAGTGTCAACAAGGCAGAATTAAATCATACAGAACAGAATAACACCATGGGACGGTATAACATCATGCAGGACAGCATTACATCATACATGACAATATTACGTCAAGGGACAGTATTACTCCATGGGACAATATTAGATCATAGGGGACAGAAGTACAACACAGGACACAATTACACCATGGGACAGTAATACACCCCAGGACAGTATTACACCACTTGGATCAGTAATGCACCACATGGGAGAGGATTACAACATGGGACAGTATTAAACCCCAGGACAGTATTACATCATACACAAATACACAGTATTACATCACATGGGCCAGATCTCACAGGAGCTGACCCTCACTGCAACACTTCTCACTATACAAAACTCTCTCACACTTGTGTTGAAAATGTGTTGCCCTATCTAGCAGGTCATCTCCTTCTCTCGCACGCATACTATGTTAAGATCTTTACACATTTACAAACATAGTGAATATTTGTATAATGACCCGTGAAAGATTGCACAACCCAAACACCATTATAACGACCCCCACAATGCACTCCGGCGCTCTTTATGGATGCCCTGCCCACTCTTACCTTGCGTCTGAAGACAGAGAAGGCGAGACCACAGGCCTTGCACACCAGACCACTGCCTGAGGAGGCGGGGCTTGTGGGAGGATAGGCGGAGTAACCAGCACTGGGGGCAAAACGGAAGGGCCCAGCCCCACCCCCAAAACCTGGTGGCTGACTGCGCACTGCTCCTGTACCAATCACCTCATTCAACAAGCCACAGCACGATGCCCACATAGAGGACGCCCCGGCCTGAAAGAGAGAGAGAGAGAGAGAGAGAGACAGAGAGACAGAGAGAGAGAGAGAGAGAGAGAGAGAGAGAGAGAGAGAGAGAGAGAGAAGACTATGACATGTCATATGACAGTTGAGGTCGAGACAGACATGCACTTTCTCATTTAGTGTCATTTAAAGTCAGAGAGTGTCAGTGACACAGTCCCCTCTCCTCATTCCTACTTTCTCTAAGCCAGCATTCCACAAACACACACACACACACACACACACACACACACACACACACACACACACACACACACACACACACACACGCACGCACACATGCACACACACACACATGTAACTGAACACATTTGACCCTTGAATCTGTGCTGGGGAGCAAACAAGACTGCAAAACATGACTCAGAAACATTTTTGTTAAATGAGAATTTTTAAGTCCTTTGGCCAGAATTACACGTGTTGTGGGGGAGGTGACTGGAAGCTCTTGAGATGATAATCACTTCATATACATCCACCTTCATATACATCCACCAGCCGACTGCTCCAAGCAGTCCACCAATCTGCACTGCACCCAAAATATTCTATAAAAAGCATGTGAGGAAATGTGTGTGTGTGTGTGTGTGTGTGTGTGTGTGTGTGTGTGTGTGTGTGTGTGTGTGTGTGTGTGTGTGTGTGCACTGTGTTTGAGTGCTGTTATTAAGAAAGGGTGGAGCACGAGAGGCCAGATCTCTGTCTGCAGATGCTATATCTGTAGAGCCCAGTGCATATAGTGGAGGGTCTCATCATCCAGTCTGAGATACAGACAGGACCAGAGAGACAGGGGATGGGGCCTGAGAGACAGACAGGACAGAGTGAGACAGGGGATGGGGCCTGAGAGACAGACAGGACAGAGTGAGAGAGACAGGATAGGGACGGGGCCAGAGAGATAGACAGGACAGAGTGAGACAGGGGATGGGGCCTGAGAGACAGACAGGACAGAGTGAGAGAGACAGGATAGGGACGGAGCCAGAGAGATAGACAGGACAGAGTGAGACAGGGGCTGGGCGTGGGGTGTTTTTATTGAGTGAGAGAGCGAGTAT
The DNA here is from genome assembly GCF_052324685.1 of Brachyhypopomus gauderio. Classification (NCBI taxonomy): domain Eukaryota; kingdom Metazoa; phylum Chordata; class Actinopteri; order Gymnotiformes; family Hypopomidae; genus Brachyhypopomus; species Brachyhypopomus gauderio. The sequence goes on along the minus strand of NC_135220.1, from coordinate 15,471,965 downwards.
TTCTCCCTTGTTCCTAAAAGGCGGCATCGATTTGCCGTGTTTGCTGCGTTAATCGTGTTGGACACCCCGGGCCAGTGAAACCCAACTCCACTCATATGATAGCAGGTTTTGAACATCTTACCATGCAAACACACACACACACACACACAAACACACACATGCACACACACACACGTGTATGTCCTGGACAGACCACCTCAGCCTCTCACACACAAACACTTGCTCTGCCACACATAAATATGAATGCTCTCTTTCTACTGCTGACCACCAGCCTCCCCCACAGAGAGGGAGGAGGGGAGGGGGAAGAATATGGCACTTGTGCTGGGGAATCAATGAGCATATATGTCTCCCACAGGGTGGAAAGGCAGGGTGAAGAGAGGGGGGGATAGAGGGAGAGAGAGGGAGAGAGAGGGGAAACTGAGGGAGACAGAGGGAGGAGACAAGAGAGGGAGAGAGAGGGGAAACAGAGGAAGATAGAGAGAGAGAGGGTCAGACCCGTAGATGACGAGGAGGTCTTTTGTGGGTCTTTATGACTTTAGTGGGCACACACACACACACACACACACACACACACACACACACACACACACACACACACACGTACGAACATGTACTGTATAACCTGCATGCTCATCTGTAGCTACCCTACAGGCAAAGCTGCCCACAACCCCCAATCCCTGAAAAGTGAAATTAGCATAATGCTCCCACTAACACCAGCGCTCTGAGCAGTAGACGCTGTGCTTACGGGGTTCTCCTCTCCTGCACAGTCCTGGGCTTTGCAAAGGAATCACCTCTCACTCTGCATGCTTTACTGGGCTGCTGCTAAATAAGTAATATACCTGAATCTGTACAACTGGTTCCAACAGCTAATGTGCACTGGAAGAGCTGAAAATGATCACATGGTGGAATATCATGGAATCACATGATCAGTACTGAATCACACGATCAATAACAAATCACCAAATCAGTACTCAATTACACGATAAGTACTGAATCATAGGACTAGTACTGAATCACCCTTATTAAGGGGAGGTGACGCGATCCAATAAAAGTGATTTAGATCATAAATCCATCGACTGACTTACTGAAGCATGGCTGACACATTTAATAATGAATCTCCCTGGAGTTTGTATTTCTGCAGACTTGTATTAAGAACTTGTCTGAAATGTCGGGGACACTTCAGCTCCATTGAGACAGTATTTTCAAATCGGTTTAACAATAAAACATCAAAAACTGAAATCCAGATCCATGTTAAAGCACCAGCAAGTGTCTATTAAAGTTTTAGTTGCCTCAAGTGTATGGAAGGTTTTTACACACACGGCTTCCTGCAGTCGATACCCTTCAGGGTCTGGACAAAGGACACGTGACTTTCACTTTATCCTGAGTTGGACAATGACGTGCGTAAACAACAACAAACAAAAATGATAACAAAAACAGGGACATTAACAAACAGGGATGTCGATTAATGCATTGTGCCAAGCCTGATACAGATCCAAGACTACTGTGACCTGCACGAGTCCGATGGAAATGTCCTTCTGGTTCTAATTGTTATAGCAGGAATGTGTATGTGTGTGTTTCTGATTGAAGCAACGACAGCAAAAGCAGTCATTCGTTAATCTGTTTTATTAAACAGTCCATTAAACCCAAGCAGAGAGGCTGGAGCCGCTGTCTGTTGTCCTGAGCTCAACGCCACCATCCTGCTGGAGGAAGCTTTTCCGGGCGCTGCCTGCGGCCCAAGATCTCAGCTTTCTGCAAACAGCGACCACTCTGGAGTCCCAAAGCGTGTGCGTGTGCCGCGCACAGCATGAGGGTTAGGCCGTTTCATTTGAAAACGGCTTTTAGCAGAAATCACACTGATTACACCCGTTAGATGGATTATGGCGGAGCAGAGGTTTCGTCTACCTAACGACAAGATACCTTTTTACCGTGTGAGAGGTAAAATGTTGAATCGTTACCTACATCTCCACAGGTACGAGATCCACGATCAGAGAAGCACTTCTCTGCGTGACATTAATACATACAAAAATACTTGATATAAACGAACCCCCTTCTCAGAGTGGTCGAAGCACGTGTGTGCATGACGTGATTATTAAAGCTATTTCATACCGCCTCGTCGTGGTGTGAATGGCTGTACGTTGACAGGCACCCATGTTTCATTCTGTACATTATATTTAATTACAAACGTCACTGATTTATCAACGTAAAATATAAGTTTTGTAAACGTGAATGGTAAACTTGCGATTGCATCAATCATAATAGCCTAGCAACTATCATCGTGGTTATCAGTATTAAAGTTAATCGATCATTATTCAAATTGTACCACGTTTGGTGTTTCCCCTCCCATGTAAGCTCTCAGATTATCCACTGATCTCTTTAGCAAAGGAAACGGGCTTTGGTCATCAGCACAGACTGCTCCCAACGTCTACTGGACAAAAGCGCTATATTTGTCACGCAGATGTTATTCTGGCTGTTCTTGCCGTTATCTGCGTCTCACTGGTAATGAGATGCAGCATCTCCTGCACCGGCCACAGGAACCCACGTAGACGCTTACTTCAGGCGCAGTTTTAATTTTTATCACCCAACTGAATCGAATTTTCGATGCTACGGGGGCACTGAATTGCCACTAGGAAATACTTCCTGGACGGTAGATTGTGTTGACAAAGGTGCTGAACTATTATTTGGCTTCTTTTGTTTTCGCAGCGACGGTAAAATCCAAATAATGCGTGAGCAGCGCGCGCCTCGGTCGAACAGCCTATTTGAAACCACACGGGTGTTTACGGCTAAAATGATTGTAATACTGTAGCCTACCTTCATTGCAACTCCCGCCTGCCAAATAATATTAAAATGACGACCATTGCAAGGACATAAGGAATCGCTCCATTACGTCTTCTCTTGCAGTCACCCCAGTGTATTCGTAGAGGAGAGCATAACGTAATGGACAAGCACCTATCCACCAATCCCGAAAGAGGAAGAGCCGCTGTTATCTATAGCAGCCAATCGCGTGTCGGTCCTTGCTGGGTGGGCGGTTCTTAGCTGTGTGCAGGCACGCATGTGTACGGTCTCGAGCTTATGATGCAGGTATCCAGACCGCCTAATGACACCGGAGGATCTTTACGATTTTGCTGCTATTTGGAAGCCTCCACACCGGATGAGAATAGTTCGAGTTCAAGACGAACAACAGTTTTCCTCATTTGTACACAATTCCCTTGAACAGGAACCTGATGATTATTTTAATTAAATTTTAGTTATAGCAGTATTATATATATATATATATATATATATATATATATATATATATATATATATATATATATATATATATATATATATATATATATATAATTGTTTAGACCAGCCTTTACAAACTGATAAAACTGTCAACATACTGACACCGACAGTACTGTCAACACACTGACACCGACAGTACTATCAACAACACACTGTCTGCCACCGACATCTCCAGCATGGTATTTAATTTACAATGTGTCACTCGGGGCCGAGCACCCATTTGTCAGGCGCGTACACACACTTCTCGCTCCACTTTAACCCAACTCTCTCATTCAACATTATAAACTGCATTGATTGCCCCCTGGAAAATCCGGGTCACAGCAGTACTACATTTTACAATTACAGTCGATCGCGCGCACTCATCCTAAATACACAGCAGGCCATCTAGAGGCGACCAGCAGAACTGCACTACTGAAACAAGGCAACTAGGAGAATCCCGTAGACACGAGCAGAGAGGCTTTCCGCATTATAAAGAGCTACCGTGCGTAAACCATGCATTTAAGCCATTTTAATATATGTTTTGTGATTTCTGCAGCGCGAGAGTAAACCTACTTATTCTTAACTAAAACGACTTGGTTTGACGTCCCCCGCATCGCAACCTCGCCATCCTTTTTAACGTATGATAACATAATTTTCACAGGATTTACGAGGAAAGTTTGTACTTTAATTGCACCCTGACGATGTGCTTACAGAGACTTTAAATAGTCAAAAAGATTCAATATTCAAAAAGAATATTATTCAAGCAACTATATCAGTCATAGACTATGTTAATATGAATACAGCTTTTTTAGTACTGAAAGTGTTTGGGTTTCATTTGATAAACAAACCAGCAGCAAGAGGCTAACAACAACTACTCCAAAAGAGACTGATCATCATTGTACACAAAGAGAACGTGTTATTTGTTGTTTTTTATTTATACGTTTTAATTAAAAATATTTATCGTTCTGCATTAAATTCTTACATTTCAAACAAATTAAACCGGTTCTGTGTTCACCTGCTGAAAAGATTTTCCCTCTATTGCCCGTTTGGGACAGCTGAATGCCAATGTGTATCATATTTTATCTTTTAAATCATTAAAGGCTTTAATGAGTTTAAACCACATTTAAATGGCCAGCTCACTAGCTGTATAGCTATTTACCATTTTCTCATTATACATAATAAGAATTAAGTTTTTATAAGTATTTTGCTAAAGTGAGACATTAAATCAAACAGTGATTAAATCAGATCTACTCTGGTTATGAAACATGTACAAAACATTCCTTCAGAGAAGTCAGATGTAAAGCACTGATTTAGACAAATATATCTCCATGACAAAGGAATACCAGCCAATAAGACCACTGGCCCAAGTATCGTGTGTGTGTGTGTGTGTGTGTGTGTGTGTGTGTGTGTGTGTGTGTGTGTGTGGTTGTTTACATGTGTATTTAAAGAAATTAAAAGTTGATTATAGGAACTTTCATTATCGTTACCGTTACACTTCATTAGAGTGGTAGTACAGGTTCATACACATACATGAACGCACACCCAACGCACACGCACACCAACCGTTATTTAATATTGTCATGCTGTTTTCACGAGAATGATGAATTCATACATTATATTACTTTATGAATGATGATTTTTGTTAGATCCATCAATTTCTCCCTGTTCTAACGTGATTTGTTTATAGTTCCGCTTTTACTGTGTGATTTTGTGAATGATTCGGGATGTTTTTAATGTTTTCAGATTATTGCGAGTGAATGAACTGATTCCACATCACCAGCTCGGTTTCACCACTGTGGTGAAGAGGTTCAGAGAACATGAAGACAGCCTTCGTTTATGATCATGACAAGACTACAGCGCGAGTGGACACAGCTCGTTTAAACACAGGGCAGTTTTAGTGCACCTCCCGTGGGGATGAATTCCTGGTTGTTATTCTTGCCCGATGGCTGAGGTGAAGATCCGTCTCCCAGACCAAGCTCATTTTGTACTGTACTGTACCACAGTCTGTTGGTTCCAGGCTTCAGCACGTGCCATAAACACCAAGGTTTCTCGTGTAGGACACACGGCTTAACAGTAATACTCGGATTCAATCACGTTCTGTTCATTCCGTGATGTGTATTATTGTCCACCAGGTGGCAGTGCTGTATATAATATAAAGAGTACAGTATTTTAAAGTCAGCTTCGAGTGACCAGAACGGTTAACATGGGGTGGTATTACATATGCAGGGTTGCCAACTCTCACGCATTGAGCGTGAGACACACGCATTTGACCGTTTTCACACGCTCTCACGCTACAATTCCGATATCTCACGCCGAAAAAAAACTAGTTTATTTACCTCTGATCCATATCTATGATTCAATGAGTTATTAGTTCGCTCTGGCACCAACCACCCGCGATCGATAGATCGCGATATAACACTTAATTTGTGTCCATTTTACGCCCCCCCCCCCGTCAAAAACTTACGCTCGCCACGCAAAGCGATCTTCAAAAGTTGGCAGCCCTGCATATGCTGTGTAATAACCGAACACATTTGAAATGACACGGAACGGGTGATTTTAATACACATTTGAGGTGTTTGATATTTGATAAAGAGGAGGATTTGTGGTGGCATTGCCACGTCCGCAATGTGAGAGATGAGATGAGAGATGAGAGATGACTCTCCTTAACTCCTTCAGTCTTCAGTAAGTTTACGGGAATCAGGCTGTTGCAAGGAAATGGGTCAGTCTATTTGAGAATTACAGCCCGCCATGACTTCATCTTTCGTGTGAATTAGCTGTAAAATTGCAAGCAAGTCCATTTATCGCAATCCACAATGTAATTTGCTCAATTTCACAAGTTGGTTGATTTAGTACTTGATTTAGCCTCTTGATGGATTCCAGATGCAGTCTGTAAACTAACCCTGCTGCCCTGACGGCTGCCTTGCAACACTGCCCCGGAGAGAGGACAGTAGTACGGCTGTAGGAATGGCTGAATGTGCTCTGGGTGAAAGTTCTCCTTCCCATGATCAAAGTAATGCGCTCGTTCGCTGTTCAACCACGAGATGGCGTATCAACGGTGACAATACATCTAACCAGGCGTCAGCTGACCCTGACCCTGACCCCACTATTCCTCTTCCACATATGATTCCTAAACAGTCCACACACACGATTCCAAAATATTCTATACTGTACATCTGCACACACATTCCAATACATTCCATATCTGTACCCTAACTCACACACTATTGTGATTCTTTTTCACTTGTGCAGACAAGACCTTATGCAGAAGTAAGTTTGGCTCTTTGCAGCAAAAGACCGTGCTGTATCTGGGCTGGTCTGTAAAGAGCTGCCCCTGTGTTGAGTGAGGCAGGTCTGTAAAGAGCTGCCCCTGTGCTGGGTGAGGCAGGTCTGTAAACAGCTGTCCCTGTGCTGGGTGAGGCAGGTCTGTAAAGAGCAGCCCCATGTGCTGGGTGAGGCAGGTCTGTAAACAGCTGCCCCTGTGCTAGGTGAGGCAGGTCTGTAAACAGCTGACCCTGTGCTGGGTGAGGCAGGTCTGTAAACAGCTGCCCCTGTACTGGGTGAGGCAGGTCTGTAAACAGCTGCCCCTGTACTGGGTGAGGCAGGTCTGTAAACAGCTGCCCCTGTACTAGGTGAGGCAGGTCTGTAAACAGCTGCCCCTGTACTGGGTGAGACAGGCTGACGGCTCTTTCTACACCAGCTTCACGCTTTTCCTCGGCCTGCATGGACACGATTTGACCTGCAGTCAGTATCAGATGAGGATGATGGGAACTCTCCCTTGCTACTCCCCTTACACCAGTACTTCTCAAATGGTGGGGCCCCCTAGGGGGGGCATGACAGAAAATAATTGAGAACCACACACACACACACACACACACACACACACACACACACACACACACACACACACACACACAAGCATGCACACATGCCCGCACATGCAAGAGGCTCGAACATTGACAAGTGCATATATTCACCCCCCCACACAAGTATTTCTTATCTACTTGCTTGTTCCTCCTTTGCTAAGCAACTTTTCATTTGATCTTTTCAGAGAAATTAGGTTTTCGTGAGATATGAGGCTACAGTGAGATATGAGACTGCAGTGAGATATGAGGCTACAGTGAGATATGAGACTGCAGTGAAATATGAGGTTTCAGTGAGATGAGGCTGCAGTGAGATATGAGGTTTCAGTGAGATATAAGGCTATAGTGAGATATGAGGCTGCAGTGAGATATAAGGCTATAGTGAGATATGAGGCTGCAGTGAGATATGAGGTTTCAGTGAGATGAGGCTGCAGTGAGATATGAGGCTATAGTGAGATATGAGGCTGCAGTGAGATATGAGGTTTCAGTGAGATATAAGGCTATAGTGGGATATGTGGCTGCAGTGAGATATAAGGTTTCAGTGAGATATGAGGCTACAGTGAGATGAGGCTGCAGTGAGATATGAGGTTTCAGTGAGATATGAGGCTACAGTGAGATATGAGTTTTCAGTGAGAAGGAAAACATCACCCAGGGTGTTTGTTTGCAGACACTATTTATTCCACATTGCAGGAGCAATTTCTCAGTAGTCAGCACTGTACCACAGTCAACACTACAACACTGTACTACACTGCTGCAAAGCTGAAGAGAATTTAGTCATGTTAAAGCAAGGAATCCATCAGGCAGTGACAGGTCTGAAACCCCAATGAGAACAGAGTCCTCCAGGCCCACCAAACTCCTGCTCGGACAAATATGTGCTAATACGTGGGCAAAGAACAGGTCTTCTCTGGGTCCCCACTGGTCCACCACACACACACACACACGCACGCACACACACACACACACACACACATGTAGACAAACAAAGTTAACACATCAACTTAATTTATTTATAATTTTGTATTTTGTAACATTTTAAAAGAATGACATGTCAACATACAGCAAAATTCATTCACAAAGAACAAAGACGAGCAAGAAAGCCCCCCTGTTCCTCCATGAAAACGCACAGAAAAGCAACACACTGCCCACCATTGTTTGCATACTGTTCTTGTTCTTCTGAACTTCTTGCATAACACACTGACCCAGAATTAATGAAACAATAATCGCTCTGCTTTATGTCTCCGTTTTGTGGATGTATTTTGTCTGCCTGCATGAAATGTTTTCATTTTCTTTGTGAAGTGATCTTAGGTGTGAGAAAGGCGCTTGACAAATGAAAGTTCTCATTTAATAACCCATTGTTTATGTGCCTGTGTCCTCTGGTAGGCTGTGCTAAGCCTGCACTAACGAGGCGAGGCACATAATACAGCACACACACACACACACACACACACACACACACACACACACACACACACACACACACACACACACACACACACACACACACACACAATTGTGGTTTAGTTGTTTAGACAGAGGAAAACCAGAAGACTTCTGCCCACAGCCATGTGTGACCACCCACTGCCAGCTGCCACGTCTGATGTGCAACAAAACCAAACCCATCATTTAAGCAGCAAAACCATAATAATGTCCATGCAGCCTGGACCAAACAGCACTAGTTGAGAGCCAACACACACACACACACACACACACACACACACACACACACACACACACACACACACACACACACACACACACACACACACATACACACTGTCCTCATTGTTTATGATATCAATATTTGAGTCTGAGGTTCTGAGGTGTGAACCACACCTTCTCCTCCACCTCCGCCCCCACCCTCTCCCCAGCCCTGTGGTGGTTTGGGATAATGAGCTTGTAGACCCTGTGTGGGGGCGGCACCACCTACACCACCGCAGTGACATGAGAAGCAAGACGGAGAACGTGGGGATGACAGACCAGGGAGAACACTGCGAACCACAGAGCATTGAGCAGAACCTAGAACCCCAATCTCTCTCAAAGTCTCACTCCTCTCAGAGAGTCTCATTCTGTCAGAGTCTCACTCCTCTCAGAGAGTCTCATTCTGTCAGAGTCTCACTCCTCTCAGAGAGTCTCATTCTGTCAGAGTCTCACTCCTCTCAGAGAGTCTCATTCTGTCAGAGTCTCATTCCTCTCAGAGAGTCTCATTCTGTCAGAGTCTCAATCCCTCTCAGCGAGTCTCATTCTGTCAGAGTCTCAATCCCTCTCAGAGAGTCTCATTCTGTCAGAGTCTCAATCCCTCTCAGCGAGTCTCATTCTGTCAGAGTCTCAATCCCTCTCAGCGAGTCTCAATCTCTCTCAAAGTCTCACTCCTCTCAGAGAGTCTCATTCTGTCAGAGTCTCACTCCTCTCAGAGAGTCTCATTCTGTCAGAGTCTCACTCCTCTCAGAGAGTCTCATTCTGTCAGAGTCTCATTCCTCTCAGAGAGTCTCATTCTGTCAGAGTCTCACTCCTCTCAGAGAGTCTCATTCTGTCAGAGTCTCACTCCTCTCAGAGAGTCTCATTCTGTCAGAGTCTCATTCCTCTCAGAGTCTCATTCTGTCAGAGTCTCAATCCCTCTCAGCGAGTCTCATTCTGTCAGAGTCTCAATCCCTCTCAGCGAGTCTCAATCTCTCTCGGAGAGTCTCAATCCCTCTTGGAGAGTCTCAATCCCTCTCGGAGAGTCTCCTTTTCAGCCAGGACTCTCATCATCTCTGACACATGTGCAATGTGATGCTGTTCCTCTTCTCCGTGGCCCAGCCCTCTTCCTCCTCTTCGTCCTCCTCCACCACGCTGTGCTCCTCCATGGATGCCTCCAGACAGCTACACTCCGATTCGTATATGGTGGGCAGGCTTCCTCTAAGGCCACAGCGTCGGCGCAGGGCCAGCAGGAGAGGCTGGGGCATGGTGAAGATATCCACGTTGTTGCCCAGGTCCACCCACGCCAGGCTCGGGAACTTCCTCCTGTCCTTCACCACCTCTGTCAGGTCTTTCACCACGGCGATGGTGAGGCGGTTGCCGTTGACGGCGAGCGTGGAGAGTCTGGGCATGACGCTGAGCGGGGGAAGGAGCTGGCGTAGGCCGTCGTCCTGCATGGCTGTGAAGCTCAGGTCCACGGCGGTGACAGAGGTCCCGTGTCTCTGCAGGTAGTGGGACACGCGTTGGACGTCCCGCGCACCCAGCCGTATGCCCGACAGGTCCAGTGTGTCACCCGCCATCTTCAGGGAGGTTTTCAGACTGGAAAACAGAAACACTCATTAAACCAACCTCCTCTGGCTTCAGGGTCTTGTTAACCCCAAAATGCCCGACTTATTATGATTCAGTGTGTGCCCGTGTGTGTGCGTGTGCCTGTGTATGTGTGTGCGCATGTGCCTGTGTGTGTGTGTGTGCCTGTGTGTGTGCATGTGTGTGCCTGTGTGTGTGTGAGCCTGTGTGCGTGTGTGATGCTGTTACTGACGTATCTTTTTTCCATAAAACAAGCACAGATCAACTATTGATAAGACAAATAATATTAATGACAAATAAGGAAATGACATTGAACAGCATTAATATCATAGCATTAACAATATAATAGCATTAACAAATAGTCATTTAAATATATTAACACTGCATGCAGGTTAAGTTTAACCTGATCACCGCAACATCATTCCTGTCTGATGTGGATGGAGATGCAGGTCTAGTGTTGCTGTGGCTGAATTCAGCTCCCCAGTCATCTGGTTTGCTCTGTTTCACATGACGCCATTGAGCACAACATAATGCACTGGCTGATCACCCCGTCCAGCCCCACTGTGTGATGACTTTACAACTTCACATGCCCCCGTATGTTATCACGGTTCACACTGAACCTGCTGTTCTGTAGGTCCAGCTGGGAACCAACATTTAGGGCTCCAGAACCTGTTTATTTAGGTGGAAACGCAACAAATGGATTTCTAAATTAGAAAAAAAATGGATTTCTAAATTAGAAATCAGGTCCCTTGATGGTGGAAAAGGTTCATTTATGTGCCAGTGTGTGTGGGCTTCTCTGTGTGTGTGTGAGTGTGTGGTGTATGCAGTCTTTTTCCTGAGTCTGATGGACAGTGCGGTGGGTGGTGTTCTGTGTATGGTGTGCAGCACTGGGGGGGGGGGGGGGGGGGGGGGGGGTTGGTGCAGACATTGTGTGTGTGTGTGTGTATAGTAGAATGTACAATCACTCAAAAATTTTTGCTGGTGCAGTGTTATTTTGACTTCCACATTACACCAGTGATTCCACTATTGCTCCTAGCAGCTTGGCTGCACAGGCAGGCGCGCGCGCATGCACACACACACACACACACACACACACACACACACACACACACACACACACAACCTTGTTAAACGCAGACCCAAGCAGAGACAGGAGAGGCCCCTCCCCTTTATATTTATGCTTCACTCTCAGGTTGGCTGCAGTTCATGGTAGTGTGGCACGAGGCTTTGCTCTTTTACCAGAAACTGCCTCCTACCATAATTAACCATGAAGACATTTATGCAAATCTCCATGTGCCTCGCACACGCCCCCATGCTTGAGTAGCTCCGCCTCCCTGCAGCTCCTGGCTGGTACGGTAGGTAAAGAGGCTCAAATAGATGACCATTCTATCTGCAGCAGTAGAAGCCAAGGGCCTGGAGAACAGAGCAGCACAGATTAGCAAGGTTATTGATTCTTGAGTGGATCATAATTCACCTTGTCCTCTCCCTGTCCCTCTCTCTCTCACTCCATCCCTCTCTCTTTCTTTCCCTGTCCCCCTCTCTCTCACTCCATCCCTCTCTCTTTCTCTTCCTCCCCCTCTCTCTCCAGATTCTTCACCATTTTTCTCCTATTGGTTGAAAGCAAGCTATTCAAAATTACAGTCTGTACCAAAAATCAATTTCATACATGGGGAATAATAAAGTCATGTGTGTGTGTGTGTGTGAGTTGGGCGGGGGGGATTCCATGGGCTTAATACATTTTATGAAGAGCAATAACGTGCCATCATTCTTTCACTCTCTCTCCCTTCAGCTGTATGACTCTCCCTCTCCCAGCCCTCTCGGTCTGCTGTCAGAACCCTCCATCTGCTTCACGGCTGCCCGCTGTGGTGTTGGGACTGGCCTGAGACCCGAGGCTTTCTGCCCGTCACCGCTCAGTTCGCTGCAGCAGGGGCGTCTCTCCAGGAGGCGTCTGGCACGCTCCTTCTGCGGGGGAGGACACGCCGGTGCAAGGACACGACAACCCTCTCTCCTCGCCAAGCACACTGTCTACTCGAGAGCGCCAGTGGCAATGGTTCCAGCGTGGGGTGAGGGAGGAGGTGGTTGGGGTGGAGGTGAGGATGAGGGTGGGGGTCTCCATCAGCAGAGCGAGGCAGCAGACCTGTGGCGGCGTGGTGACGGAAGCAGCCGTGCGCACGAACACGATCCCCGTACAGCCTACGCTGCTCTGACGCACTCCAGCGGCTTTAATCCTTTGCTGTCACTAGCATCACTAGACTAGACTGTGGTGAACTCAGGGACGTGTATACCTGTGTATCTGTGCTGAACCTGTGCAGAGCCCAGCAGAACTCGGGAAGCACCTGTCCCACTTCACACTTCACCGACACCGCTGCACAAACAGTCACTCTACGCGGCCTCCTTCCTCTCCCTCAGCCTTACGAAAGGAGCCTGTACATACAGGAGAGACCCCCCCCCCCCCCCCCCCCCAACGACACCCCCCAATACTTCCTCCCCCGGCATGACCCCCCCCCTCCCTGGCATCCCTCATGTGCATCTCACTGTGCTCTTCCCTCATTGGCCGTTTCTTCGGTTCAGGGTGCATGTTCTGTGCTCTCTCAAACAGACACTCTCCTACACCTGTTTCCACATAACTTCAGCCGTTCCGTCAGGCAGAGAGTGCCTGGGCACAGGGAAGTCTTCTCCCCGGGTGTGACACCCACAACAGGAACACTGCCTCTGCCTTTCCTTCTGACAGCAGACAGATCCAAACCCACATTCAGGTGCAGAGATGGAAAATCACTGCATCTGCTGTGTGCTGCACCCATGCCACATTGGCCCAGCTGCATGGGAGTTTAGTAAGTTAGACTTACTCCTGAGCCCTTGCTGAACAAGTTTCTTTTTATTTACCCACTTAGTCTGGTTATCCAGGCTGGTTATCCTGTCCAGGACTTCAGGAACCTCCCATACAACACACGCTATGCCAGTACAGTCAATTAATCTCCAACGTAGTCCAGTGTGTCTACTGTATGAAGGACGCTGGCATCACAAGCAGAGCTGTGTTCATCTACTACATCAACTACAAACACTCACTCCTCAGGTCAAGCACAGTTCATCTAAACAACATCCACTGACCAGCTTACAAACACAGATACCATGTGACTGTAGGTCATTGCGATTATCATCTCATCTGTTTGACTCTTATGTTCTCACACACGCACACACACACACACACACACACCCACCCACTTCTGAGAGAGGATGGCAATCTATTTTAATTAGCCTTCAGAAAGCCACACTGAGATTAGAGTAAGCCTAAGGGACAAGCTACCACACACACACACACACACACACACACACACACACAAACATAGAAAGCTGGAGTATACCTCTGCCAACATCTCATCCCACTAATCCCACAGACACACAAGATGTACTGATGCAAGTACTGCATCAGGAGAATCTATAAAACAGAAAGCACACACACACACACACACACACGGTCACACGCATACATGTGCTCAAGTGTATACACACACACACACACGCACGCACGCACGCATGTGCGAACACATGTGTACGAGCGTGCGCACACACACACACACACACACACACACACACACACACACACACACACACACTAGACTGCATGTCTCAGGTCTGGTTTTAGGTCTTTGTGGTTTGAGGGTAATTTCTCTGTTTTGTTTCACTGCCTATATGAGAATGAGTGATTATACTGATGCAAAATGTGCACGCTTACATAATAACACTAGCTCGTTCTCAAGAATGCACACATGCATACACACACAAAGGGGAATTTGCTTTTTCTGCCACACTTTCATTCCATTCTGCAGATTTTGATACGTCAATCAAGTTCCTGGAAGCCCTCAATTGCCATCCATATAGCAAATTACACGTTTAATTATGTTTTTCTGCTTGTGTGTGGTGCATATTTCCTCCTACACAACCACCATAATGAGCTTCACTGTTCTAACAGATAAATGTCTTTCATTTTGTGCATTACGTCCGTGCTTTGAAAGGATAAAGCAATAAACAGAAGTTTGAAGGGATAAAGCAAGCACACACACACACACACACACACACACACACACACACACACACACACACAAACACACACCTCTACCACCACAACCAGCAGAATGATTCAGTCCGAAAACAAACATAAAACTGAAAGAAGAATCCCCCCCCCTGCCCTTGTCAAAGTGGTTTAGTCCAAACTCATGCCCATATCTCTAGGCCATGATCTGTATCTGTACTTCACTGGCTGAGATACACCAGCTGGTTCTAAACCAATATGCCTCATGAAGGAAGGGTTGAAAACCTCAAACAGTATGAAGAATGGAAACAAAGTATTGAAGAAACAAAGTAACAAAGAAAGTAGGTTCTTCCATTGATTTTGTGTATTGAATACACACACACTGCGCCCAGCTGACTTTAGCAGTGCACCTGAAGCATTCTTCTTCAAGACAAAGCGGACAAAGTTTCAGCAAATCCCTTCCTTAAAGTTTGTTGGCTAAAGGTTACGGATTAGAAGTTAAAAGTCCTGAGGGTGAGAGGAAACTAAGGGCAGGGTGGAGGGAGAGGCAGTGGGTGGAGTGGTTGGAGGTGGGGACTTGTTTGCGGAGTGTCTCCAGGAGTGTGTTTCCAGACTCCCATTACATACGTCTACACCAGCCTCTCTCCACTGCAGCCATGCTAACACGGTTTCCTCATCTCACAATCCCTGACAACAAACTGCAAGTCACAAGCCAAATGGAGAGAACAGCGGCCTTCGAACACCATCGTCACGGCGGCAGCCTGTCAACCCACACGCCCACATCCTTCCCTGGAGCCCCTGCTCCCAGCGCGCCAGCCCAGACCAGCCTGATGAGAGAGTGGGTAATTAAGGCGGGAGTTTGTGCGGGGGCGCCGCGGCTCATCCTCTCCCCGCCGGCTGCTTTATTAAACAGATTCATCATGTGATTGCGTTATTGCAGTGCCGGGCGCTGGAGGGCGGATGTGTGCGCAGAGGCACGCGGGAGAGATTCCGTGAGCCGTGGCTTCCGCGCTACGCCCCGCGAGTCTCGTAGGCCATTCCAGCACAGGAAGTGAGCCACGGCTGATGCATTCCAGCTCGCGCTCTCCCGCTCCTGAGCGACACGGTCTTCATCTGGAGCCGGTCAGAGCCAGAGGAGGGTCATCTCTGAGACTTGACCCCACTGCCTAGAGATGTCATGAAATGATTCATTAAGAAGGCTGCCTAATTTGTCTCATGTGCAAAGAAGCTGAAACTTACATATGATAAAAGTGTGAAGATTGGAAGTGGGGGAGCTGGTCAAAGACGGCAGCGTACCATTTATCTAATGATGCGCAGCCTATTTAAAGTTTCAGGAGAGCTGGGAAATATTAGGGAAGTTAAGAGAGTTGGTGTGGTTTTCTCCTCTGAAATGCCACGAGCGCTGGGCTGGTAGGGCCACATGGTGTCCGCCGCTTCATTTCCTGACTTTAGACTCCACAGTGAAGAGAACAAATCATCTACCCCACAGAGAGATACAGTCATGTCCTACACCACAGAGAGAGATACAGTCATGTCCTACAGCCACAGAGAGAGATACGGTCATGTCCTACACCATAGAGAGAGATACAGTCATGTCCTACAGTCACAGAGAGGGATACGGTCATGTCCTACTGCCACAGAGAGGGATACGGTCATGTCCTACAGCCACAGAGAGGGATACGGTCATGTCCTACAGCCACAGATAGGGATACGGTCATGTCCTACAGCCACAGAGAGAGATACAGTTATGTCCTACACCACAGAGAGAGATACAGTCATGTCCTACACCACAGAGAGAGATACAGTCATGTCCTACAGCCAGAGAGAGAGAGATACAGTCATGTCCTACAGCCACAGAGAGAGAGATATGGTCATGTTCTACAGCCACAGAGAGAGAGATACAGTCATGTCCTACAGCCACAGAGAGATACAGTCATGTCCTACAGCCACAGAGAGAGAGATACGGTCATGTTCTACAGCCACAGAGAGAGAGATACAGTCATGTCCTACAGCCACAGAGAGATACAGTCATGTCCTACAGCCACAGAGAGAGAGATACAGTCATGTCCTACAGCCACAGAGAGGGATACGGTCATGTCCTACAGCCACAGAGAGAGATACGGTCATGTCCTACAGCCACAGAGAGAGAGATACAGTCATGTCCTACAGCCACAGAAAGAGAGATACAGTCATGTCCTACAGCCACAGAGAGAGATACAGTCATGTCCAACAGCCACAGAGAGAGATATAGTCATGTCCTACAGCCACAGAGAGAGAGCCAGTCATGTCCTACAGCCACAGAGAGAGATACAGTCATGTCCTACAGCCACAGAGAGAGATACTGTCATGTCCTACAGCCCCAGAGAGAGAGAGAGACACGGTCATGTCCTACAGCCACAGAGAGAGATACAGTCATGTCCTACAGCCACAGAGAGAGAGACAGTCCTGTCCTACAGCCACAGAGAGAGATACAGTCATGTCCTACAGCCAGAGAGAGAGAGAGAGAGAGAGATACAGTCATGTCCTACAGCCAGAGAGAGAGAGAGTCATGTCCTACAGCCACAGAGAGCGATACGGTCATGTCCTACAGCCACAGAGAGAGATACAGTCATGTCCTACAGCCACAGAGAGAGATACTGTCATGTCCTACAGCCCCAGAGAGAGAGAGAGACACGGTCATGTCCTACAGCCACAGAGAGAGATACAGTCATGTCCTACAGCCACAGAGAGAGATACTGTCATGTCCTACAGCCCCAGAGAGAGAGAGAGACACGGTCATGTCCTACAGCCACAGAGAGAGATACAGTCATGTCCTACAGCCACAGAGAGAGAGACAGTCCTGTCCTACAGCCACAGAGAGAGATACAGTCATGTCCTACAGCCAGAGAGAGAGAGAGAGACAGTCATGTCCTACAGCCACAGAGAGCGATACGGTCATGTCCTACAGCCACAGAGAGAGATACAGTCATGTCCTACAGTCACAGAGAGGGATACGGTCATGTCCTACTGCCACAGAGAGGGATACGGTCATGTCCTACAGCCACAGAGAGGGATACGGTCATGTCCTACAGCCACAGAGAGGGATACGGTCATGTCCTACAGCCACAGATAGGGATACGGTCATGTCCTACAGCCACAGAGAGAGATACAGTTATGTCCTACACCACAGAGAGAGATACAGTCATGTCCTACAGCCACAGAGAGAGATACAGTCATGTCCTACAGCCACAGAGAGAGATACAGTCATGTCCTACAGCCACAGAGAGAGAGATATGGTCATGTTCTACAGCCACAGAGAGAGAGATACAGTCATGTCCTACAGCCACAGAGAGATACAGTCATGTCCTACAGCCACAGAGAGAGAGATACAGTCATGTTCTACAGCCACAGAGAGAGAGATACAGTCATGTCCTACAGCCACAGAGAGATACAGTCATGTCCTACAGCCACAGAGAGAGAGATACAGTCATGTCCTACAGCCACAGAGAGGGATACGGTCATGTCCTACAGCCACAGAGAGGGATACGGTCATGTCCTACAGCCACAGAGAGAGATACGGTCATGTCCTACAGCCACAGAGAGAGAGATACAGTCATGTCCTACAGCCACAGAAAGAGAGATACAGTCATGTCCTACAGCCACAGAGAGAGACACAGTCGCAGAGCGCAGTCATGTCCTACAGCCATAGAGAGAGACGCGGTCATGTCCAACAGCCACAGAGAGAGATATAGTCATGTCCTACAGCCACAGAGAGAGATACAGTCATGTCCTACAGCCAGAGAGAGAGAGAGAGATACAGTCATGTCCTACAGCCAGAGAGAGAGAGAGAGAGAGATACAGTCATGTCCTACAGCCAGAGAGAGAGAGAGAGAGAGTCATGTCCTACAGCCACAGAGAGCGATACGGTCATGTCCTACAGCCACAGAGAGAGATACAGTCATGTCCTACAGCCACAGAGAGAGATACTGTCATGTCCTACAGCCCCAGAGAGAGAGAGAGACACGGTCATGTCCTACAGCCACAGAGAGAGAGAGAGACACGGTCATGTCCTACAGCCACAGAGAGAGATACAGTCATGTCCTACAGCCACAGAGAGAGATACTGTCATGTCCTACAGCCCCAGAGAGAGAGAGAGAGACACGGTCATGTCCTACAGCCACAGAGAGAGATACAGTCATGTCCTACAGCCACAGAGAGAGAGACAGTCCTGTCCTACAGCCACAGAGAGAGATACAGTCATGTCCTACAGCCAGAGAGAGAGAGATACAGTCATGTCCTACAGCCAGAGAGAGAGAGAGATACAGTCATGTCCTACAGCCAGAGAGAGAGAGAGACAGTCATGTCCTACAGCCACAGAGAGCGATACGGTCATGTCCTACAGCCACAGAGAGAGATACGGTCATGTCCTACAGCCCCAGAGAGAGAGAGACACGGTCATGTCCTACAGCCACAGAGAGAGAGAGAGACACGGTCATGTCCTACAGCCACAGAGAGAGATACAGTCATGTCCTACAGCCACAGAGAGAGATACTGTCATGTCCTACAGCCCCAGAGAGAGAGAGACATGGTCATGTCCTACAGCCACAGAGAGAGATACAGTCATGTCCTACAGCCACAGAGAGAGATACAGTCATGTCCTAGAGCCACGGAGACACGGTCATGTCCTACAGCCACAGAGAGAGACACGGTCATGTCCTACAGCCACAGAGAGAGACACGGTCATGTCCTACAGCCACAGAGAGAGATACAGTCATGTCCTACAACCACAGATAGATACAATCATGTCCTACAGCTACAGACAAGAATGACATCCTACAGCCACAGAGAAGGGTGATGTCCTATTGAGCAGACATGCATCTCATTGTGTCTGTCTGCCTGTTTCTCACCCTGTCTCTCTGCCTGTTCTCATTGTGTCTGTCTGCCTGTTTCACACCCTATCTCTCTTCCTGTTCTCATTGTGTCTGTCTGCCTGTTTCTTGACCTGTTTGTCTTTTAGTCAGTCACTCACCCAGGGAACATACTGGGTGAGGGGGAGCTGCTCTGGGAAAGAGGGCAAGGAAAAAAGGAAAATTCTAAATAAAGAAACAACAGAGAGAGAGAGAGAGAGAGAGAGAGAGAGAGAGAGAGAGAGAGAGAGAGAGAGAGAGAGAGAGAGAGAGAGAGAGAGAGAGAGAGAAAGAGAGAGAGTGTGTGCAGTCCCGTGAGGTTGATACTAGCCAATTACAGAGTGTAAAAGCAGCATGACCAACAGCAAATGAGCCCTTGAATTTACTCACTCCAAACATGTTTTTGTCCAGAAAGTATTACTTCTCCACTTTACTCCATAATCCATTTACATATGAGTAGGTGAAGGACGTGTTCAGTGGTGACGGCAGCATTGAAGTGTGGGTGGAGGATGTGTTCAGTGGTAGCAGCAGTGTTGAGGTGTGGGTGGAGGACGTGTTCAGTGGTGACAGCAGCATTGAGGCGCGAGTTGAGGACGTGTTCAGTGGTGTCAGCAGGGCAGAAGCGTAGGTGGAGGACGTGTTCAGTGTTAACAGCAGCGTTGAGGCGTGGGTGGAGTTCATGTTCAGTGGTAGCAGCAGTGTTGAGGCGCGGGCGGATGACATGTAGGGCCACAGGCCCGGGAGCTGCTGTTGTGGTGTCTGCTGGATGGTGTAGAGATTGTGTGTGTGAGACGAACAGGAGCGCAGCAAGAGAACTGCTGCGGTCACTCAAACCCGACTAATTGCTCAGGGAGCAGGAGAACGCACGGGCATCGTTAGCGGTTTTCCCCTTTTAGAAAGCCTTCCCCCTGGTGAGGGGGTTTGCCTGACTGTGTTCCTGCTAAAAAACTGTCACCAAAACAAATGCACCCAGATGATCCAGTCCTAACATGGCTGAGTAAACTGTGCTGTTGTTGTTGTTGTTGTTGGTGGTGTTTTGGCTGTGTGGGGGACAGACAGACGGGCCCCAGGCGCTTACCAGGCATGGGACTTATTCCTGGGCACCTTGTGCCGTGCCCACTTGGGGTGAGGCGTCAGGTGGTAGACCAGCTGCCGGCAGATCTTATCAGAGGATCTGAGGGCGTCTGCTTCCTGTGGGGGAAACGGAGGGGGTGGGGCTTATTAGAGGGCCAACAAGCTGAGCTGAAGTCCTGAGATGGCAAATAAATCTCAGTGATACACACACACACACACACACACACACACACTTACTTGCACACAAGATATAAAGAAATAAACATATCTACCCTAGTTCAACATACGTGAAAAATACTGTTACATACGTAACAGAGTTGATAAGCATAAATGATTATGATCATATTTTCAAGATCTTCAACATCCTTCTCTAATGTCTTTACACGTCTTTACACTGTGCCGTGTCCAGTGAAGGATCGCTGCTGTCTCTCAGTCTTGGACATACGGGCTCTTTGTCGATGCATTTAAGGCTGAAGGTTTGGGACACACCCGACCTGTTTCACTGCTGTGTCAACACAGGATGTCTCACTGCTGTCTTTGGTGCACTCCTCAGTAGTGTCCATCGACCTGAGTGTCCTGCAGCTATTTCACCATGACAGCGGCTTCTATAACACCCCCCCCCCCCCCCCCCCCCCCGTCTCAGACTCTTTAAGTGGATTGGCCTGCAGACAGTGGACCAAATCTAATCGATACTACAGCACAACAGGCACAGGGTTGTATCGCAGGCCAAAACAAAACCTCAGGCAGCTCTCCTTCCCCGAGTGGCCAGACACCATATCAACCTGGTACAGAGATCACAAACGCAGAACCTGAGACAATAAGCTTGATGCGTTAAATAAACACATCCCAGGAATAGACGGCTTGTTTGGAGAGGCAGGCAGGAAGCGGCAGACGTCTGTACGACATCCTAAATACTCTGCAGTTTCAACATTTAAGTTTGCCATTGGATACGTATTCTACATTAACATTTGTACACCTGTTACATCTGTTGTACATGTGACTCTTTTCATAAAGGAACAGGAAGGCTCTAGATAGCACTGCAGGTTCACCTGTGGCCTCACGGTCAAAGCCCAAGTATATCCAAACATGTGAATTGAGGAATGCGACCAAGCGGACCAGCTGGGAGAGCGTAGCCCCGCCTCTACACATCAGCTGGGACCAGGGGCAGCGTAGCCCCGCCTTTAAACATCAGCTGGGACCAGGGGCAGCGTAGCCCCGCCTCTGAACCTCTGCCGAACCTCAACAGGCTCACGTCCACACGTCCTGCTTCAACCAGCACCAACAGACACAAAACTCTCCAGAACAGACAACATTCTTCAAACACTGCCAAGTTCTCCTCTCAAGCTGCAACCTCTGTTTGCCAACGTTCAGGATTGTTTTTGTCCTGACCCTGATAACTTGGTGCAGTGTAACAGGATGATCTTCAGACTCAAGTCCTAGGACAGGGAAACAAACGCAAACCTCGGGAACTATGTTTTTCCCAGTGTGCACGGAGCTTTTAGCGCAGGGTGCCCAGGCTAACGAGCTTCTCGCAGCGGACAGGAAGAGGGAGTGAGGCGTTGGCTGCTGAGTCTCTCGGGAAGAAGGAAGGTCACAGCGACCTCCTGCACGACGGCAGAGCGCGCATCACACCGCCGCCGTGAGCGGGCGGTCCTGCGGGCGGAAGCCCCCCCCACATCTCCGCAGCGGCACTGACGAATCGGACAGCGCAGGCACCGTCTCCCTACGCCAGCTAGAAATAAGTCCTCACCGTGGCAGGACGTAGCATAACGAGTGTGTGTGTGGCGGCTACGGCTGAGGCCCGTCCCGGAAGGCCAGGGAGGCTGACAGCAGTGAAAACACAGCACCGTCAGACCGCTACGCCCGACACATCGGCCCACCGTCAGCTGCTGGCCAGGATGAGCACCACCTGCGGCGGTGGTGGTGTTATATTTACCGCTGTCTTAACTCTTCGTAGGTGCAGAATGACATCATGGCTAGGGCGACTTACCCTCTTTGGGCATTGCATGTCTCTCGCCAGACTGAGCAGCAACTCATGTGAAATTGGATCCACCAGGTTGAGAAAAGCGGCGTTCTTATACAGGATATCATTAAGAGATGTTCCTTCAAGCCCCATGTCCTGTGGAAAGTGGGTGGGGAGACAGAGAGAGAATTACATGTCTATTGTTAAAACTAGCAGTTCTTACTTTTGAAGGTCACTGCAAAGGAATTTCAGCCTTTTGTCATAGTGCCACCATTTCAGGGGGCCGTAAATAGTCCCACCAATTAAAAGAACCTTAAGACTGTCTTTGAGTTGCTGGGTGCAAATACTCGGCAAGCCTGTGACCCATCGACATCATTAGGCACTGGGTCCTTGTTCCAGTGTGGAGCTGTCAGACCATTCTCCATTGCTGTCTGTTTTGGGCACCACCCCCCCCCAATAAGGCTTGTTTTCATCCCCAGGAAGTGGGATGCTCAGTGGGATTCAGGTCACCGTCTGCTGATCAATAAAGACCAGTGAGGCAGATCCAGTGGCAGGTGGACACGTGGCACCACCCCACCTCACCGAGGCTCCGGACTGGAGCCGTTCTCTCCCCACCACTCACCATGCACCATCTCTCCTTACCCACCCACCACTGGTGCTGTCCTGTCTGCCAGCTTGTTTGCATTTCCAAACTCACTAACGAGCTCCTGCTTATTAACAAAGAACTCGCTCACTTATTTTTGTTACACATCTAATATTTTGAAAAAAAGAATATTTCATTCTTGAGATGCCCTGCTACTTTGGCATTTCTGTTTGTTTGGGCCTAAACTCAGACACAACAGTAATAGAATCCCCATTTAAATAGAGACATCAGTAATAAAATCCCCATTTAAATAGAGACATCGGTAATAGACTCCCCATTTAAATGTCATGTTTAGATTCCATGCTGGACATTCAGATTGCTCGCACAAGCAAGAACCAATAATGCAACTAAATTGGGCTGGTCAAAAAACAACAGAGAATACACAATAGAGAATACACAACAGATATACACAATAGAGAAGACACAACAGAGAATACACAATAGAGAAGACAAAGAAACCAAATGCTCCATTTCTTATGGCTTCCATTTAAAGAATTTCAATTTTCCCTTTTCAAATTCTGTGCACTGAAGTACAAAGATAAAAAAACAAACACAGAGAATCACAGTCCAGTGACATATGGACTGTAGTGCTGAGTTGTGTCCAGCACTGACAGGTTCTTCTCCACAGGGCTATGTCACTGTAGCTAGCCAGCCCTCACTGTAGCCAGCCGGCCCTCACTGTAGTCTCCTGTTTCACACTGCAAATACCACGGGTTCTATATATATATGCCCTACGGAGTGCTGCACATACACGCAGACTGAGTTGTCCCTGATTATCAAACAATGTGTGGAAAATATGTGGCTTGTTGTGTTCTGTAGTGCAACTGGTCATGTGCTGCAGTGTGGATGGTTGTGTTCTGGAGTGTGTATGGTTGTGCTCTGGAGTGTGTATGGTTGTGTTCTGGAGTGTGTATGATTGTGTTCTGGAGTGTGTATGGTTGTGTTTTGGAGTGTGAATGGTTGTGTTCTGGAGTGTGAATGGTTGTGTTCTGGAATGTGGCTGGTTGTGCTCTGGAGTGTGGCTGGTTGTGCTCTGGAGTGTGGTTGGTTGTGCTCTGGAGTGTGGTTGGTTGGGTTCTGGAGTGTGGCTGGTCGTGCTCTGTGAAGGCAGTGATGGCTTAATTCCAAGCACTATAGCACTCCTGCTTGCATAGGCACACACACACACACAGCAGCAGGAGACTAGTGAGAACAGGAAACAAGACAGATTCACGTAGCTTCTTCACCGCACTGATCACAGCTCACAACACCAGCTGCTCTCCCATCCATCTTTCCGCAAGTGCTGGTCTGTCTGCAGGTTCTGCTACGTTTACAGATGCTGCTGGTCTGTCTACAGGTGGTGTACATAAGTGCTGCTCTGTCGTGCTCAACTGCAAAGATTAATGGGAGGACAGACAGGAATGTGGGATTATATATGTGGATCAAGTCATGTTTTTCAGATATAGAAATTCAAATCTCATTGTAGTCTCCCCTCGTTCTCTGGATATTCCCAGCATCCTCCGCTTCCCGCCACACTAAAAAGATCTAATGAAGCCCAGCTGGCTTTAGCATTTATTCTAATGAGCCTGAGAGTAATGAAACTGGTGAGAGGGCTGGAGTAACGGCGGGGGAGACGGGAGAGTGTTTCCCCCCTCACCACAGCATCCCTGCGGGAAATGAAGCAGAAATACAAGACACTGTCTTCTTCCATTAAAATCTCCAGGTGATTAACCTCAAGCGTGAAACCTCTGCTTTCTTTGGAGTAATTTTGGTGTGATATGGTGGTGTAGCCTGCTCTCTAGTCTGAGATGGAGAAGGCATGCCATGCAGTAGTCTGGGCCATGTGCACCCTTGCTGGGAGAGAGTCCTTCACTATGAGATGATATACAAATGCTTACACCGATCCATAATTGGCTATGCATGATTATTTTGAACAAACATTAAGAAACACTTTGGTTTTGCAGAAAATAACAAATGAACTCTCTTTAAATGAACTCTCTAAAGTCTTCTAGTTCATTAAGTTGTGTTTTTTTTCCTATCCATATGCACAACTTCAGTTCATTTATCCAAACTGCAGCCAGTCCAGATGTTCAAAATAATTGAATCACCAAAATGAAACTCATTTCTCATGGTGAAAATGTAAAAGTCTAATGAAGACAGAGAGAGAGACAGTCTCCCTCATTACTGGTACGGCTGCCGCACTGCCCCCTTTACTGGGTTAATAAGACGAGATCACCTAACCGCAGGGGTCTCCGTGAATCACACGGCTTTGTTTAGATTCCTCAGAACTCTGAAGAGCTTCCACACGAACATCAATATGGGGCAATGTCAGAGCTTGCAAATGAACCAGATCGCTTTTGGAGGGTGGGGTTGGTGCATGAGGGTGGCACATGGCGCAAAGGTGGTGGTGGTGGTGGTGGTGGTGGTGGAGCGACATCCTGCAGCCAATCAGCAGTAGAAGTGTGTGAGTTCACACTTCAGCCCCCTGAGATTTGCAACTGTGTGAGGAGCAAAAAGACCCCAGAAGAAACATAACAGTACATATTCTATGCCACTACTACTCTCTCCAGTGCCTGGATAATTCCTGCGCTCTTGTGTCAGTGTTGGGAAGAGGTACATCTAATGGAGGACCCCTGTGATGTTTATAAACCTGGTGGTGTCACGAGACCCTGCCCACCAGTGGTAAACACATGGGTAATGCCGCAATCAGGGCAGCAGAAGACTTTAGAGCTTTGGGACGATCCATTTAAAAGCTTTAGGAGGTGAAGCAGACCTAATTCCCTTCAGTGAAGCGAAGGGTGGTGGAGTGAGTATGGGGTGGTGTAGAGTGAGGGTGGGGTGATGTAGGGTGGGGGTGGTGTACAGTGAAGGTGGGGGTGGTATAGGGTGGGTGGTGTAGAAAGAGGGTGGGGGTGGTGTACGGTGGGGGTGAAGCGTAGATCAAAGTCTGCCCCCAGCCTACACCCATGCTGTCATATACGGTAGTAAAATGTACGTGCGCGTATATTAGGGCTATATATGGTACTGGGAGCGCGGAGAAACGAAACGCAAGTGTGTGTATGCTGTGGCTGGCGAAAGGGAGTTTCCATTAAAACGTTCACAAGACCGAGAGAAGCTTCAGTGTCATTCCTCTACATGGTGTCAGAAGTAAACGGATTATGGCCAAGTTCAACCCTCCGACAAGCTTTGCGTTTGACAAGCCGGGTGAGTGGCCAGATTGGAAGCAGCGTTTTGTGAGGTTTAGAACCGCCACTAAGTTGGACAAGGAAGATGGCGCTGTGCAAGTGAGTAGCCTGATATACGCCATGGGGAGCGAGTCAGAGAATATTTACCGCTCTTTCGCATTTGAAGAAGACGGACACGAAAATAACTTCGTAAGGGTGCTGGAGAAATTTGATGAGTACTTTGTGCCCCGGAGGAATGTAATACATGAACGCGCGTGCTTCCACCAGCGAGTGCAAAGACCGGGTGAGAAAGCCGAGACTTTCATAAGAGCCCTGTATGAACTGTCTGAGCATTGCGACTTCGGCGCTAGCAAAGACGAGAATATCCGTGACCGAATTGTTGTTGGGATACTCGACAAGGATGTATCACGGAGACTGCAGCTGATGAAGGACCTGACACTAACACTGACCATAGAGACGGTCAGGCAGTCTGAAGAGGTGGCTTCGCAAGTCAGCATGCAGGGAGAGGCAACAGGTGCGATACACGAGGTCACTCATAAGCGCAGCAAATACACCAAGCACTACGGTAAGCCAAAAGGGGGAAAAGACGGTCAGTGTGGAAAATGTGGGAGAGAAAGACACAGTAAAGATGAAAATTGCCCAGCTAGAAAATCCAAATGTAATGCATGCAGCAAAGTTGGACACTGGGCTAGAGTGTGTCGGAACAGGAAAGCTGTGAGTGAAGTCACTGAGCAAGGAGAGCAGTCATATTTCCTGGGAGCAGTGAATAAGGCAGAAAGTTCATCAGAGCAATGGACTGTGAAGCTGCTGGTGGGCTCCACACCAGTTGATTTTAAAATCGACACAGGCGCTGATGTGAGCATCATTACAGAGGAGACCTACCACTCACTCATCCCCAAAAGATCCTTAGAGACTGCAAATATCCCATTGGATAGTCCAGGTGGCGAATTGCAGTGCATAGGACAAGTCCAGAGCACTGTGACCTACAAAGGAGAAACTCATCCATTGACAGCATATGTTATCCGTGGACGAACAGTAAGCAACCTGCTCAGCAGACCGCTTTCAGTGAAAATGAATCTGGTGAAAAGGGTGAATGAATTGGTGTGCAGTAAAGGACATTTACAAGCTTTTGGTGAGCATGGGACATTAAAGACTGAACCTGTGAGAATACAGCTAAAAGACAATGCTCAGCCATTCGCGGTGCACACAGCACGTCGTGTACCATTTCCAATGTTGCAAAAGGTCAAAGAAGAGCTCCAGAGGATGGAGAGAAACGGCATCATCGAGAGAGTGACACAGCCCACTGACTGGTGCGCACCCATGGTGCCAGTCCTGAAGAAAAGCACAGGTAAAGTCCGTATATGTGTTGATCTTAAGAAGTTGAACGAGGCTGTAAGAAGAGAACGGTATTTGTTGCCTACCACTGAAGAGATTACAGCAAAACTAAGTGGAGCCACAGTGTTCTCTTCACTCGATGCTGCCAGTGGATTCTTCCAGATACCACTGCACCCAGACAGCTGTAAGCTCACCACCTTCATCACACCATTTGGAAGATTCAATTTCAAGCGTCTTCCATTCGGCATCACTAGTGCACCAGAAATCTTCCAGAGAAAGATGAAAGAGACACTACAGGGACTGGATGGTGTAGAAGTATTCATGGACGATATTCTGATCCATGGGGTTACAACAAAGGAGCATGATCGTCGTCTGGAGATGGTAATGCAACGCATTGAGTCAACTGGAATGAAACTCAACCGCGAGAAGTGCTCAATCAGGCAGAATCGGCTACGATTCCTCGGACATCTCATTGACCAGTCCGGTATCCGCCCAGACCCCGACAAAGTAGAAGCTATCCAGCAGCTACCTCCACCTGCAGATGTACAAGAGTTAAAGAGAATATTGGGAATGGTGAATTATCTAGGAAGATACATTCCCAACCTCTCAACAGTAGGACAACCACTGTATGAGCTGCTCAAAAGTAACAAGAACACATGGACATGGGACCATGCACAACAAACAGCTTTTGAGAACATCAAGGAACTGCTGACAACTGCACCAGTACTCACCTTCTATGATGTAAACAAGCCCACTGCTGTGTCTGCAGATGCAAGTAGCTACGGACTGGGAGGGGTGCTCCTTCAGCTCCATGGAGAGCAGTGGAAACCTGTGGCATTTTGCTCCAGACGTCTCACTGAAGCAGAAACACGCTATGCCCAAATAGAAAAGGAGAGTTTGGCTGGTGTGTGGGCATGTGAGAAATTTGATAGATACCTCAGCGGGCTGGAGCAGTTTAAACTTGTGACAGACCACAAGCCATTAGTGCCCCTTATAAACAACCGCAGTCTGGACAATGTACCTTTACGTTGTCAACGTCTTCTCATGAGGCTCATGAGATTCAACCCCATTGCAGAATATGCTCCTGGAAAAACTCTAATCATTGCAGACACCCTGTCACGCAGTCCGTTGGCCTGCAAAGATGGCGACACACACACGCACAGTGATGTAGCCTGCTATGTGGCTGATGTAGTAGGGGGAATCCCTGCATCCCCAAGCAAGCTAGATGAAATCAGAACAGCTACATCTACTGATGCTGAATTGCAGTCTGTCATAAAGCTCATAAGAACTGGGTGGCCTGAGCACCTAAGCAGTGTGCCTGAAGCTGCAAGAGAGTACATCCAAATGAAACCGGAACTATCAGAGTATAATGGCCTCGTCCTTAGAGGAAACAGGATAGTTGTGCCACGAGTGATGAGGAGTGAAATTCTCCAGAAAATCCATGATGGACACCAGGGCCTAGTGAAGTGTCGAGAGAGAGCAAATTCATCTGTATGGTGGCCCAGGCTCAGTAAGGAACTAAGTGAGCTCGTAACATCATGTCAGGTGTGCCGTGAGCTGAAAAGAACACAACAAAGGGAACCTCTCATCTGTACAACGCTTCCAGAACGACCCTGGAAGAGGATTGCCATGGACTTGTGTGAGCACAATCACCAGCAGTACCTGGTGATCTCTGACTATTACTCAAGATTTCTCGAAATACTGCACCTACCAACAACAACAAGCGCACAAGTCATCAAGAAATTGAAAGCAATCTTTGCCAGATTTGGTATCCCTGATGAGGTTGTGAGCGATAATGGGCCACAATTCTCATGTGCGGAGTTCCAGGCTTTTGCAAGACAGTTTGATTTTAAGCACTGTACATCTAGCCCTCACCATCCACAAGGCAATGGACATGCAGAGAGAGCTGTACAAACAGCAAAGAAAATTCTCAAACAAGAAGATCCAGTGCTGGCTCTGATGAGCTATAGGTCCACTCCATGCTCCTCCACTGGGTTCAGCCCTGCTGAATTGCTGATGGGGAGAAAAATCAGAACTACACTCCCAACCTTGGAGAAGAATCTCCTGCCAAAATGGCCCAGTAGGTTTGCAGTGAAAGTGAAGGATGGGAAGGAAAAGGCTAAACAGGCGTATTATTTCAACCGTCGTCATGGAGCCAAGCCATTACCTCCACTTCGACCAGGAGATGCAGTGCTCCTGAAGCTGGACAATGAAAAGTCTTGGTCCGTACCAGCAGTGGTCTCTAGTGAGAGCACTACTCCAAGATCTTTTGTAGTCAGAACACATCAAGGAGCCGAGCTGCGGCGGAATCGCCGTCATCTTCAATTAGGGCCAGTCCCACAACCTGTCCAAGCAGAAGCTGATCACAACACAGGGACAGATCATACAGATGCCACCACAGTAGAGACTGTTCCTGCTAGTCAGAGTCTGGACAAACCCGCAAACCCTTTACCTACACCCACCGTGACCAGGTCTGGTAGAGTGTGTAAGCCAGTTAGCAGGCTCGACCTGTAGGGTTACACTATTTTATGGCCTTTGGGGGGAAATGGGATAAAGAAAAAAGAAAATTGAGTGAGTGAACTGTGAAAGAAAGAAAAAAAAGGACATTTGTTGTATTGTTGTCAGTATTGTTGATTTGTGAGCATGTAAATGTGACTGTTATAATATAGTACCATGTTTGGGTAAGACGCTAGAATATGCTGGAGAGTTTCAGTGTGAGAGTCTTGGTTTAAGGTTAGTGCTGTCTAAAGAAAAAAACATGTTATGGTTAAGTTGAATTGTTCCTTGCTGTTACTAAAACGTAAAAGGGGAGATGTCATATACGGTAGTAAAATGTACGTGCGCGTATATTAGGGCTATATATGGTACTGGGAGCGCGGAGAAACGAAACGCAAGTGTGTGTATGCTGTGGCTGGCGAAAGGGAGTTTCCATTAAAACGTTCACAAGACCGAGAGAAGCTTCAGTGTCATTCCTCTACACATGCTGCTCCTCACCATACATGGAGTCTTAATGACTTCTGAAGCAGCAGCAACTGAAGATACAACGCATGAACACCACAACCATGCAGAGATTACGCACAGAGTTTAGAAGTCACATAACTGATGTGGTCTCACCCAGTCCTAAAAGGTGGCGCCTCAGGCTGAACTATTTTGGGGCTCTGTAGACAGGCCCTACAGGGCAGCACTGACGCGCCATGTGGTGCACGTTCACCGAGCGTCAGTAATTAATCACGGAGTAATGGTTCCTCGTGAAAAGGTCCTCTAAACTCAATAATCGCACTTGTCTTTTCACCAGCCAAATATTTACTTTATCCAAGGACAAAAAGACGATCGTTTAACTTTAATTTCAGTGGTGGACCACGTAAGGATTTTAACCTGCGGTCTCACTTTTAGGGTTCCGAACGGTTTTAGTAGTTGAACGGTGATCCAGTTTCTAAATCGTTTTGACACTCCGGGCATGCAGGTTAAAACAATAAACAAGGGTTGTCATGTTTGAAATGCTGCGTGCAGAAGCACAGAACCCAAAGAACCTCAACACCTGTGTAAGCACATCCATCAGAAATGAGTAAACTATGAAATCTCATCCTGCTGGACGGACGAGGCGTTTGAT
The DNA here is from genome assembly GCF_052324685.1 of Brachyhypopomus gauderio. Classification (NCBI taxonomy): domain Eukaryota; kingdom Metazoa; phylum Chordata; class Actinopteri; order Gymnotiformes; family Hypopomidae; genus Brachyhypopomus; species Brachyhypopomus gauderio. The sequence goes on along the minus strand of NC_135220.1, from coordinate 15,440,872 downwards.
GGCACTTCTTTACCTTCCTGAGGAGTTTCAGTACGTCTGCCGCCTCGTCCACTCTCTGTTCTTTCAGCAGTTTCTGGATCTCCCGGGCCCAAGTCACTCTCCGCTCATACGGACTCGGATTCGGTTTGCGTAAAATTACGGGGAGCTTCTCGGACTTCAGCACCAAAGATGATAACCAGAGTTCCCCGCCACCTCGAATCTCACTCTTCTCGCTGCCCGCCGAACTGTCCTGCTGGTGCCGTCTCCTCCTGAAAAACGCCGCTTCGCTGTCCAGACTACTCTGTCTGGTCAACTTAGAACCCATTGCTAAACTTTTACGAGTCCTACTGACACTATCGCGATTTCAGGGTTATAAATAAAGAGTTTGCTCTTAAACTACGTGGCCGTAACATTAACGAAGTCGAAAACTTGTCAGAGACGACTGTGTTTACGATTGCACGCACAGTGCAATCTCACTACGTTACTGTTTCAATTTACATTACTTATTCTAATGCTATAATTTCAAACTAGCCATAGTGTGCTAAATTCCAGCAGACTATATTAGCCAGAGAACGAATAATTTCCCAGTAGCGTTTTCTCGGTGTTTCTCTCGCCTCTCTGCACTCTCTATATTTTCGTCTTCAAGGCTACAACACAAGACTGACTGGAGTCCAACCTCTGGCCAATCAGATTGCAGGAATCCCACACGCGTGTTTAATAACAGAGACCCTCCCGCTCCGCTCGCGACACACGGGCGCTCGAGCGTTCGGGGACCGTCATCCTAATGAAGTATAAGATACAAGTAACAAGACACCGTTACTGTTGAACGGATAAAGAAAATGAACGCGTGCTAATCCGGTGCGCGTTTTAAACAGGTTTTATATGAAGAAGAGAAGTGTTAATTAGACAAAACCGCAACGGAATCTCGAAGGCTTTGTCGTTATGTAGACCATATTGAATGAAATAAAATGTACTATATCCACGACGTTCGTATTTATGTTGCGTCTAAAACGTATTCAGCAAATTCATTTGTGCTAATTTATACATTACATAAATAGGCTAAGTAAAGGAATTGCATATTTATACACACTAACTATGGCTAGATCAAACTAAATCTAGCTACTGTAACTTTCAATTAAGTTATTTACATAGTAACTCGTGTTGAGGTCTTTTTAAACTTTGTTACACTAAACCGTTTTGTATATCCCACTGCGTGTATCTTACAGCACTGTACCTACCCATAGTTAATCTTTCACCTGGACTACCAAAATGTTGTTGAAACCATTTAACCGTTTAATCCAACGGTCCTGTGTGATGTGTGAGAGGTGTTACAGGGCAGCAAAGGGCCAAGGGTGAAACGCGTTATGAAGGCATGTTTGCTCTGCCTTAGCGTATGCCTCTCCTCCCACTGGCTGTGATAAACTTCTGGTTTGTTTTATTGTTCTGGGTTGAACTTTAATGCCAACAGAGCTTCTCAGCTGTGTACCATTTTGAGACTACTGTGGAAAAGACACTTTCACTGTTAGGGGCCTCGCACAGTCAAGGTAGGAAATATTAAGTTTATGTATCGATATATAAATGTAGCCTATATATTCGTCTTTACATATTAACAAGGACTATAATAATAACTCAGCCATTAGTACTAGAATCATTTGTTCAGTTCAAAATAGAATGAGAAGGCTGTAGAATGTAGAATGAGAAGGAATCATGGCTATTCTCTCAGGTGAAGCAGTAAAGCTTCTTCTGTCAGTCCAGAGTTTCAGTTTAACTGTGGAGATTTGTAGGAAGGAAGAATATACTCACCCATCTTTCTCTGGCATGGTGGGCTAAACTCTGCTTGCTGCTGGCACCACAGGCTTCTCTGGGGGTGACTGGAGTGCAGCTCTCTCCCACACACACTGCAGAGAGACTGGGTTATCACAGACAGGAGCACAGCATAGAGAACCACACACACTGCAGAGAGACGGGGTTATCACAGACAGCAGCACATTGTTGAGAACCCCACACCCTCCCCCTTTCTCCCTAAGACTTAAAAATTGTATATTCTCTATTTGCTAAAAAAGACAATAATGGACATTTAATAATGCTCATATTTATTACATCCTTTTCTCATTAAGAGAAAGTTTTGATTAAAGGATGCAGTGTGACTTGGTTAATCTCACAGACGGAGGAGACGGATGACACAGAGAAACCATTGAAACCATTTGCGATGCTGTTTGCATTAACCCCTTTTAAAAAGGTCCGATTGAACCACACCAGCTGGATTCACAAAGTCATCAGTGACAGTGGAAACAATCACAGCTTGATTCAGACTGTATGAAGAAAGACTGACAGAATGAATGCTTAATTTTACATTATATATAAACAGACAGAAATGAGCTAACATGAGGATGCCGTTGGGGAAAAGGTTAAGGGTTTTAAATTATAGATTTCATATGCGTCAGGAAGTCTTAATCATGATTAAAATCTGGTTTGTTTTTCCATTTGCTTGTATGGTTATAACAGGCCTTTCTTGTTCGTCGGTCAACACTACAGTGTATTTATTAGGAGTGCCATCATGAATTGGCCCTGGGTGACTCTAGTCAGTATAAGCCCTTAGATACTTAAATACACATGAAATATTATCACTGTATTGTAGCTGAGCTACTGGGAACATGTGGATGTACATGGATCCACATTCTGACCTGGACCTCCTGTTGTATTATGTTTCTGTCTCTCTGTGCTGTGCCACTGGGATACTATTAAATTGCTTTTCTGTAACTGGCTGTCACAACACATAAGAGATTTAGATAAATGACTTCAAGGACGAAAGACAAAGGAAGGAAACACATTGTGTCCCCATAGCCACCGATGATGTTGTGATAAATGACTTACCCAACGTGCCGCTTTTGACACAAAATTGCCAGATTTGTACATGCCACGGAAACAACGAAGACACCTTCAGGCATCGTCTTGGTTAAAGCTGTACTTATATTGGGGCGGAGGTGTGAGGGAGTGTCAGTCTGTGCTGTCGTACCACTAGAATGGTGCAGAAGTCGGTGGTGGTGGGGTTAGTGGTGCTGCTGCTGGCTGCAGTGGGGACGTTTTTGGCGGTGTTCTTTGGCGTACGGGGCAGGACCTCCACCCAGGGCCCCTATACACGCGCTGCAGTAGCAGCAGACGCTGGACACTGCTCTGAAATTGGCAGGTGAGTTCAGACCACAGTAAACCCACACACACACACACACACACACACACACACGCACACACACACGCACACACACACGCACATACAATTGTGAATTATCTGTAGCTTGAGTATATCTATCATTGTATTTCAAATGCCAAAACTGGGAAGGTAATTGTGTACAGACATCCTATTTAAACAGTACCTGTACAAAATCATCCCAAAACATCCTGGAGGGTCTGGTATGTGTGAATTAAAGACACTAATGCAGCAAGTCATATGGACTCTCCATGAATGTACAGCAAATGCAGAATTTTTCATTCCTCTCGATTACATACTGCACCTGAACAGTGTCCTGTTACAGATACTGCAGTACATGTGTGTGTGTGTGTGTGTGTTTCCGTCAGGGACATTCTGCAGAAGGGGGGCTCTGCTGTGGATGGTGCCATCGCAGCTCTGCTCTGTGTGGGACTGATGAACGCCCACAGCATGGGCATCGGAGGAGGCCTCTTCTTCACCATCTATAACGCTAAGACAGGTGGGCCTGTGATTCAGCACTTCAGAGCAGGACTACTGATCCAGGATCAGCTATGGACTGTCCTTAGGTCTGGGTTTCATTTGAACACTGATCCTAGATAAGCCTCCCCTGAAACATTCACTTTGCATGTGACTCTTTTCTCTTTAACAGGGAGAGTTGAAACCATCGATGCTCGCGAGACAGCCCCCTCAAATGCCACTCAGGACATGTTTGGGAACAGCACAGAGCTTTCTCGGGAAGGTATTTAATAAATGGTTACACATGCTGGTTAGCAGAGGGGGCATCAGTGAAACGTGACCTTTATGAAGGGAGATTTTGCAGCACTTTGTATCATATGTCACACCTATTTGTTAACCTTATTTTTATTGTTAGATTTTAGTGCTGAAACACAGTGGGAAAACCTGTTTCTGATCAAAGAGTGAGGTGTCAGGCCTGTGCAATATGGTGGTGCAGCTAGTGGGTGGTGTAGCATGATGGTTGTGGGGAGATCCCCGTAGGGCTGGCATAACACACTGGAGAGGGAGAGCAGGATATTCAGCAGAGTTCTGCACTGCATGGAATCAACGTGATGAAACAAACATAATACACACATATTGCACATTTGGTTGTAATATACAGATATTGCTCACATGATAATAATCTTCTGAAAATAACCTTTGAAGTGGGCAGAGCATACATTATTTCATTTTAGCAAAGCTGATTCATTCAAAACACTTTTGTTTATGGCACTGAAATCAAGTTTACAGTTTTTACTAATTCACCTAAGAGCCATTGCACACCTACCCCAATCTCTCCTCTCCCCCAATCTCACCTCTCCCCAATCTCTCCTCTCCCCCAATCTCACCTCTCCCCAATCTCACCTCTCCCCAATCTCTCCTCTCCCCCAATCTCACCTCTCCCCAATCTCTCCTCTCCCCCAATCTCACCTCTCCCCAATCTCTCCTCTCCCCCAATCTCACCTCTCCCCAATCTCTCCTCTCCCCCAATCTCACCTCTCCCCAATCTCACCTCTCCTCCAATCTCACTTCCTTCCCCAATATCACCCCTCCTCCATTCTTACTTCCCTCCACAATGTTTAGTCAATGCACTCTTTAAAAAAAACAGCTTACAGCATCTTAAGCTTCTGGGTGTCCAGGAGGGCTAGCCGTTGCTGTCCCTGGGGAGATCCGAGGCTATGAGCTCGCTCACCAGCGCCATGGCAAACTCCCCTGGCGTGAGCTGTTTCTCCCCAGCATTAAACTGGCACGCGAGGGTTTCCCCATCGGCAAGGCACTGGCAGCCGCCATTTATGAAGAACAAAGCATAATTCGCGAAAACCAGCATTTACGGTAAGTAAGTGGGTGTAGGTGCTGGTTTGTAGCGTGCTGATGGGTTTATGAAGGTGCTGATACAATTTAAGTCCCTTTCATTTCCTGAAATCCATGAAATTCCATGATGTTTTCCTAAAGTTAAGGACCTCTCCCATTGTGGCGTGATCTATAAGCCAGACCTCAAATATAACATGTTATATAGCACAACAGAAATTTAGATTTTTTTTTAAATTATCTATTTATCAAGGACCATAAACAGCAGCTTCTGACTGCTGGCCCCACTGTGTTTCAGTTCTGTGTTCTGTGGTAAAAGTGGTGAAATCTTAAAGGAAAATGACACCATTACCTTCCCAAAACTGGCTGACACTTACCAAGAGATCGCTGACAAAGGGCCTGCTGTTTTCTACAATGGCACCATCGCAGAGAATCTCGTAAAGGACATCAAGAATGCAGGTGGAATTGCCATATATAAGATACTACACCACTAGTATCTTATCTATAGTCTGATGGAAAACGTACTGAATAGATCATTGGCACACTACAAAACATATTGTATGTCAAAAATATTATAAATGTCCACATTTACTTGTTAGGGACATAATGAGAAACTGCAGCTTATATTATTATTATTATTATATAATGTTGTTATGTACAAATTTGCCATTTTCCAATTCAACTAGTGCAGTTCTTTGCAAGCAGTGTGAAACTCACAAAAACATGACAGCCAGTGTTAGTGCTGTGATCGGGATGGCCCCACAGGAGCAGGGCTCAACACACTGTAATGGTCCATGTAAGACAGGTGGACCGCATACGGTAATGAGTGCAGGTGTGGGGAAAGTGCTCCTCATAAAGGGAGAGGTAAGTGTGCATGCAAAAATCCATGAGAGGTGTAAAAATTTACAGTGGATCCATGAGAGGTGGAAAGGTTTACAGTGGATCCATGAGAGGTGGAAAGGTGTAAAGTTGATCCATGAGAGGTGTAAAGGTGTAAAGTAGATATATGTGAGGTGTAAAAGTGTAAAGTGGATCCATGAGAGGTGTAAAGGTTTAAAGTCGATCTATGTGAGGTGTAAATGTGTAAAGTGGATCCATGAGAGGTATAAAGGTGTAAAGTAGATCTATGAGAGGTGAAAAGTTTTAAAGTCGATCCATGTGGGGTGTAAAGGTTTAAAGTCGAACCATGAGAGGTGTAAAGGTGTAAAGTGGATGACTGTGAGGAAACAGCAGGAGATCCACAAGCCCTAATACCAGAGATACCAGAGAGCCAGCATACCTTAATTCCAGAGATATTGTTATGAGTAAGATGTTGATAACATGGTCAATAAATTGCCAAGTCAATAATTCAGTAAATTATGAACTAGCCATGGTCCAAGTGTTACCCAGGTGTGTTACCCAGGTTTTTGTGTGTGTCCAGGTGGGATAATAACAGTGGACGACTTATTGAGCTACACAGCCATACTGGACGAGAACCCTCTGAGAGCGTCGGTGGGAGAGTTCTCCATGTTTGTGCCCAAAACCCCGTCCAGTGGACCCATCCTTACCCTCATTCTCCAAATACTTGATGGTGAATCACCTGGCCTGCACTGTTTTACAGAGCACATGACATTTCGCGATGTGTCCCTTACATTTGCATTTGCTTACATTTGCTGCCTTTGTCAGCTCACCACACGTATCAAATACAGATCCAGTGTAAAGATCCCGAGAGATGGGCAAGGATCCGAGTGCTACTGCTTTCTCCCTGGTGTGTTTTCTTCTCTGTTTGTCCACCACTATACACCAGTCCTGCTCCGCTTGTCTGCAGGCTGTGTGTGTCCTCTGTGCAGCAGGGAGAAGAGATTGACTTTAAACTTTAGTGTGATGAGTAATTAGAGTCTGTCCACCCGCCTCTCGGCTCCTTCTCTGCCCACATAGCTGCCCTCTGTCTCTCTCACTAGCTCTAGCGCCAAGCGTCTGCCTCTAATTAGGCACAAACCAAGCTCGGAATAAAAGGAACCCACACACCAAAACCCATTTCACGGGGCTCAGCAGGGTGTCATTTAAGCAGCCTGTTAGCTAGGACTCCCTCTCTGACCTCCATCCCCTCCTCACACACCTCCACCTCTTACTCCTATCCCTTACTCGAAACCCCATTCATGCCTCTAGCTCTATGACCATCCTGACTATTCCACTCTAAGCCCAACCTCTCCCCTCTCACTCTAAACTCAACCTCTCCTCTCTCACGCTAAAGTCAACCTCTCCCCCTCTTTAAACCCAACCCCTCCCTCTAAACTCAACCCCTCCCTCTCACCCTAAACCCAACCCCTCCCTCTAAACTCAACCTCTCCCTCTCACCCTAACCCAACCCTCCCTGTAACCCCAACCCTTCCCCCTCATTCTAAAACAGGGCAGTATGGTTAGGGAGCTGGTCTTGTGACCGGAGGGTCGTGGGTTCGGTTCCCAGACCTGAGGCCATGACTGAGGTGCCCCTGAGCAAAGCCTTTAACCCTCAATTGCTCACTTGTATAAAAATTAGATAAAAATGTATGTCGCTCTGGATAAGCCAAATGCCATAAATGTAAACGTACAGCTGGGTAAAACCAACCCCTCCCCCTCACTCTTAACCCAACCCCTCCCCCTAAAACATACCCCTTTCCCTCACTCTAAACCCAAACCCTCTTCCTCACTCTAAACCCAACCCCTCTCCCCTTCACTAAACCCAACCTCTTCCACCTCACTCTAATCCCAAACCCTCCCCACACTCTAAACCCCACCCCTCCCCCTCATTCTAAACCCAACCCCTCTCCCCTTCACTAAACCCAACCTCTTCCACCTCACTCTAATCCCAAACCCTCCCCACACTCTAAACCCCACCCCTCCCCCTCATTCTAAACCCAACCCCGCCCCCTCATTCTAAACCCAACCCCTCTCCCCTTCACTAAACCCAACCTCTTCCACCTCACTCTAATCCCAAACCCTCCCCACACTCTAAACCCCACCCCTCCCCCTCATTCTAAACCCAACCCCTCTCCCCTTCACTAAACCCAACCTCTTCCACCTCACTCTAATCCCAAACCCTCCCTCTTGCTCACAGCCCACTCACACTCTTCTAGGCCCCTGAGACTGCAACACCAGACTGCCATCACAACACCTCTAGCTGGCAACGCTACACCCACAAAGCAAAGGCTTCATTAGCTACACCAACAGTGTGATTTTCCTCACTCTGTTTTATCAACAGAGCTTAATAAGTAGCAAGCTGCACATGGACATTCATTTATGATTCACTTGAACTGGTTGTGTTTAAAACATGGCATTCTATGAAACAGTGACACTGCAAGCTTATGTGAACTGAAGCTTTTGTGAACTGAACTCACCTGGCCAGGCTTGCTTTGAGCACTTTCACAACATTTAACGGGCTCTAACCAACACTAATCGGACCTGACATCCCCATCTCCCCATCTGAGAGACATGCAAGATGATGTCCCTAAGCTGAGAGCAGGTCACACGAGCTGCTTACAAAGAGGCCAGTGTAGAGCTCACGGGCTCCTTCTGCTGCAGGGTACAACTTCACAGCACACAGTGTGTCCAACACTGAGCAGAAGATCCTCACCTACCACCGCATGGTGGAGTCGTTCCGGTTCGCGTATGCCAAGAGGAGCATTCTGGGAGATCACAGATTTCTTAACATCACTGAGGCAAGTTGCATTGAAATGTCCTGAAATGCCCTGAATGTCCTGAGTTGAAGAACTGGCACTGTTTAGTGGAAGTAAAACATATCTTGACTATGACTGAGTGAAAGGTCAAGGTACATCACAGGAGGTAAAACATTATAGCACTCAGTGCTGTAAATGGGAACGATGGGTGAAGATAATATCACAGTTATTACATGCATTATGGTAGGCAGGAATACTTAATCACATTTAATCACTAATATACACGTTAACTGGCATCTCACACTGATACCCATTTTCTTTTTATTAATGACTATAAATACTTTGATTTTAAATACATATAATCTACTCTTTTCAGGGTTCAAAATGGCTACATAACTTTTTTTATTTCTACAGAGTGTTTTAAATCCTTAACAGTGAATCCCACTGTGGTTATGTCTGGCAGAGGCCTCTCTGTGCACTCAGCAGCAAGACCAGTTCATAAGACATCTATAACTTTCCATTCTCCCTCTTCTCCCAGTTCATCCAGAACATCACGTCGAAGACCTACGCCGACTATATTCGGCAGAAGATCACAGACAGCACCACACAGCAGGAGAGCTATTATGAGCCTGAGTTCTTCATTCCAGATGATCACGGGACGTCTCATATTTCCGTGGTGGCCGAGGACGGAAGTGCAGTTTCTGCAACCAGCACCATTAATCAGTAGTATGTGATCAGTACACCAGGTGTTGAATGACAGAGACTCCCCCCAAGAAACAGTCGATATCTCCTCTATGTTTACCTGCAGTTGTACAAGGAAATGGATAAAGCGTTTGTCTGTAGTTGTTCAATACAGGATAGCTCAAGCCAAATCCTTAATTCTCAAATTCAGGACATGCCTTGTTCTAGAATTAGAAGACATAATATTTGCAGGCGGACTGCATAATATTAAAACCAGGACTACTGACTTTGCGAATTGCACCATGTATGAAACTACAGCTTTGCTGTGAAGGATTGACAAAAAACAGCACCACAGCCTGTGCCTCTACCACTAGAGGGCGCTCCACATTCTAGTCATCACTACCCTTTCACAGTTTCAGGGTCACTCCTCAAACCATCATCAGTTCAGCATTTCCCAGCCTCGTGCTTAGGACCTGTAGAAGGTCCACATTTCTGCCTCGGCGCCCAGAACAAAATGAATAAGGAGTCTGTGTTCTTGCTGATTCAGGAACCTAAGAAAGAGCAAATATGTGGACTCTGGTGTCCCAGAGGATTGGGGCAGAAAATGATGGAATATATTAAGGCATGTTCTGCTTAAAAAAATAACACATATCATTCACGTAGGTGTAGTTTTTGTTGTTTTTTGTTGTACTTCACACTGACATAAAATCTATGTTTCTCTTGAAATTCAGCGCTCCAAGGCTCCGTCAGAACTCTGATGTGCGTCTCCTCGTGTGCTTTGTGTATAATTTTTCTCTGTTTCCACAGCTTTGGCTCCAAGGTGATGTCGCCTTCTACGGGCATTCTGCTGAATAACGAGATGGATGACTTTAGTTCACCTTACATTACTAATGGCTTTGGGGTGTCCCCCTCACCCAACAACTTCATCAAGCCCCGTGACTACCCCAACAACACACACACACACACACATACACACAAATATGAACATATGCGCACACACATATGCACACACATGCATACACACACACACACACACCACACACATGCGCACAAATATACACATGCACACACACACATGAATACACACATATACACACATGCACACACATATACACATGCACACATGTTTACATACACACACATACGCACATGCACATATGCATGCTTACACACACACACACACACACACACACGCACACACACACACACACACACACACACACACACACACACACACACACACACACACACACACACACACACTTTCTTCGCTTGACTGCAGTCATATATTGAGTGCATACATGTTGTGCTTGTGCAGATAAGAGACCCATGTCCTCCATGTGTCCTGCTATTATCTTTGACAAAAACAACAAAGTAAAAATGGTGGTTGGTGCATCTGGTGGGACGAAAATTACCACATCAGTTGCTGAGGTGGGTTGTGCTTTAAAACGTGAATTGGGAGTGAGTCTTTCTTCACGCTGGATGACCATGTGATCAAGCACCCAACCTCACAAGATCAATAACAGAACCACCTGTGTTCTGCAGGTCATCCTGAACGCTCTGTTCTTCAACTTTGATTTGAAACAAGCAGTGATTGAGCCCAGACTTCATAACCAGCTCCGGCCCAACACGACTGTGGCAGAGTCCAACTTTAACAAGGTGTGTGAAACGTTCTGGACTCTCCCTACAGGGAACTACCGTGTCAGTGTGTCCTCGTGTCAGCCCATGTGTTTGTGTGCAGAGGGAATCTACGATTTAGTAAATATGCTGCTACCTGCTTACCGTGCATATGCATGAGGCTGAAAGCGTGCAACTTCATCTCCCCTGCAGGCTGTTCTGGATGGCCTAGCCAAGAAGAACCATGTGCTTTTGCAGTCGACATCGATGGGGGCAGTGGTCCAGGCCATACGGCGGCGAGGGGGGTATCTGGAAGCACAGTCTGACCCTCGGAAAGGGGGTTATGCCGCAGGCTACTAACCCCCCCCCCCCACCCAGTCCCTCTGGCCCTTCAGACAGAGGATCCAGCTCCCACTGGATGGTAGAATACAGCACTGTCAGCACTACTTTGCCATCTTTTCCTGAGGCGTCCCACATACTCTGATGAAACCGACTTTTTCTAGTAGTGTATCTGGCCAACTTGCAAGCTTGAATAATCTAGCTTCTTTAATTTCCACTATGTATGAAAAGTGCTGTATAAATAAAGTTCCCCTGCCTTTAACCAAAAAGACAACTGACATTTCAGTACTAAGTTTTTACAGGAAATTCATTTCTTGACCTTTCCACTACAGCTGGGTGTATTGAGGGATATGTATCCTTTCTATTTATACTCACAGGCCACCTTGCTAGTACCGGGCTGGTCCCCATTTTGCCTTCAGAACTGCCTTCATAGATTCAACAAGGTACTGGAAACATTCCTCAGAGAGTCTGGTCCATATTGACATGATAGCATCACACAGTTGCTGCAGATTTGTCGACTGCACATCCATGATGCGAATCTCCCGTTCCACCACATCCCAAAGGTGCTCTATTGGATTGAGATCTGGTGACAGTGGAGGCCATTCGAGTATAATGAACTCATCGGGGGGGGGGCGATCGTAAGTTGTTGAGCGGGGGGGGGGGGGGGGGGGGGGTGGCGATCGTAAGTTGTTGAGCGGGGGGGGAGGGGGGGGTGGCGATCGTAAGTTGTTGAGCGGTGGGGGGGGGGGGGGGGGTGGCGATCGTAAGTTGTTGACCGGGGGGGGGGGGGTGGGCGATCATCCTGCTGGAAGTAGCCATCAGAAGATGGGTACACTGTGGTCATAAAGGGATGGATATGGTCAGCAACAATACTCAGGTAGGTTGTGGCATTGACACAATGCTCAATTGGTACTAATGGGCCCAAAGTGTGCCAGGAAAATATCCCCCACACCATTGCACTACCACCACCAATCTGAACCGTTAATACAAGGCAGGATGGATCCATGCTTTCATGTTGTTGACGCCAAATTCTGACCCTACCATCTGAATGTCGCAACAGAAATTGAGACTCATCAGATCAGGCAATGTTTTTCCAGTCTTCTATTGTCAAATTTTGGTGAGCCTGTGCAAATTGTAGCTTCAGTTTCCTGTTCTTAGCTGACAAGAGTGCTGCCGTCTGCCTCAAGGTTCAACGTGTTGTGCGTTCAGATATGTACTGCATGCATGCAAGCCTCGGTTGTAACGACTGTTTTTTTCAGCTACTGTTGCCGTTCTATCAGCTCGAACCAGTCTGGCCATTCTCCTCTGACCTCTGGCATCAACAAAGCATTTGTGCCCACACAACTGCCGCTCACTGGATATTTTTTCTTTTTTTGGCCATTCTCTGTAAACCCTAGAGATGGTTGTGCGTGAAAATCCCAGTAGATCAGCAGTTTCTGGAATACTCAGACCAGCCCGTCTGGCACCAACAACCATGCCACGTTCAAAGTCACTTAAATCACCGTTCTTCCCCATTCTGATGCCCGGTTTGAACTGTAGCAGATCGCCTTGGCCATGTCTACATTCCTAAAAGCATGGAGTTGCTGCCATGTAATTGGCTGATTCGACATTTGCGTTAATGAGCAGTTGGACAGGTGTACCTAGTGTACATTTTTAAATGCCCTCAGAGGATTGTGTTAGTTCCATCTTGAAAGTTACAAATACATCTATTCATGTATCAACTTACCTGATGTAAGTTGAGACATGGCTGTGTTTTATTGTTGTGTAGATTAACAACCACAGAGCCTCATTCTGGAGCACAGCCAGTCCTCACGTCTACACACCCATGTGCCATCATTGGCATTTCCTAGCCGGTGTGGGAAGCTGAAAGTTCTTTGTGGGATACAATTTCACACAAAATACAGCCAAAAGTAGATTTAAATAAACATATTGTGACACTTCATCATTTCTACAACAACAGCAACTTATTTTCCAACTCTCACCATTTACAACTGATTTCTGTACATTAAATAAAAAAAATTCAGATTTGTAGATTCTCAGGCTTTTGCTCTGGCATAGTAACGGGCCGATGGTGGTGCAAAGCACGTTTTTTGACTGTTGCACATCTGCTACATCTTAACAGTGACTGAAGCACTGATCAGTGATTAGTGCCTTGAGAACTGATGCAGAGCTACTGTAATGGAATTAGCACTTAGCTGTGATCCTGATGGCACCTTGATTTTAAACTGAGGTTGCTAACAATTTTTTATATATATGTAGACAAAGAGAGGGATGGTCCTTGTAATAAATGATCCTCTATAATAAATGTCTTTGGCAGTAATTCTTAGACATAGTCTTCAGGAGAGGCGGCAGCTCAGAGTCTGTTTTCAGCCATTACATAACCAGTCAGATGACTCTTTTAATGCAGTCACTCTATGTGAGGTTCAGTGCAGTGATGGTTAGTCCCAGAACATTTCAGCAGATGTCACAGAGATCCACCTCACACGTGGCGTTCTGCCAGGCTCCTGCGGAGAGCTCGCATGTGGTACGTGCTGGCTTCTGCATTCAGCACGAAAGAAACTGCACAGTGACCACACGACTCAACACAAGGTCAACAGGAGGCTGACCGCCATAGTTGTAGCTCATCACAACAAGGGCGTGATCTCGAAAAATCCTCCCTGAGGAGCTATACCTTTGGTTTCCTCTGCTGGCAGAAGCGTGGGCGTTTGAGGAGGTACAGGGATGTGCGACATAATGGTGAACTGCAAGCTCATCTGACATTACTCCATGGGCCTTAAACAAATGCTGAGCTCGTCTCACATTACTCCGTGAGACATAACGGGCTGCGCTCTAGTCTCACGTTACTCTTTCATACATAACAATGAGTAGTGAGCTCATCATACATTATTCTGTGAGACATAACTATGAGCAGTGAGCTCATCGCACATTACTGTATGAGACATAACTATGAGCAGTGAGCTCATCACACATTACTGTATGAGACATAGCAGTGAGCTCAACTCACATTATTGTATGAGACATAACAATGAGAAGTGAGCATATCACTGATTACTACACAAGATATAATGGCGCAATATGAGCTCATCTCACGTTAATCCTTGAGACATAATGATGAACAGTGAGCTGTCAATGACAAAGCCCAGGATAAGCACTGAGATTTGTTTTCTGTTACAGCAAGTAATAGCTATCAGAATGTAAACTCAGATTGGTGATAGCTATCAGAATGTAAACTCAGATTGGTGATAGCTATCAGAATCTAAACTCAGATTGGTGATAGCTATCAGAACGTAAACTCAGATTGGTGATAGCTATCAGAATCTAAACTCAGATTGGTGATAGCTATCAGAACGTAAACTCAGATTGGTGATAGCTATCAGAATGTGAAGACAGTTTTGTGATAGCTATCAGAATGTAATCTGATACCCTCATTCACGCCTACACCCCCACTACCTTTCCCCTACATCCTCCCTCCTTTTTAATGGTATATCTAGAATCTGTTGTGTAATTCTTTTGTGTGGTTTAACTATCCTTGACTGTTCTCTGGTGTTTCTCTCACCCTTTATCTGTAATGTGTCCTTGAGTTTCTAGAAAAGGTGCTTGTAAATAAAATCTATTATTGTTACGGTTCTGCAGCTCAATGCGGTCACCTCTAAAGTGACTCTAAAGTGTCGACATATCTCCTACTGATCCATCATCAATGATGCCCTTCCGCTGCAAGGATGACGTTACAGTGAGAGAGCTGGAGGCACTTCCTCTTCCTCCTTTGAGGAATAAAAAACCGCATTTGCACTTTAAACTCTGCTAAAGGTTGTTGTTGTTTATAACTCTGGGGTCAAAGTGTACCATGCGCCTGGAGCACAGACTCACGCTACACTGTTTATTAGCAAATTGATACAGCTCCCTGTCAGCGTCCGAGGTGTTCGCATGTTGATATTTCATTGTTGTGTGTCGCCCCGTGGAGGCGTGTGCACTCCAGCTTGGATCTTAGGGGGTACCTGTGGGCCGTGGGGGCAGAGGGCATCACGCTGACATTAAAGGATTTCATGCGGATCACGATACATCAAACACGTACTCCACTGTGAGATTCACGACACTGGCTTGTCTGGCTGGTGCTGACTGCAGTCATGCTCATTTCGCCTTACAGATAAGGATTTGGGCCAACATACATGCTGACACGGGTCCTCTCCACATCTCAAACACGCTGTGCTTACTGCACCTGCACATACATGTGTAATAACACCCGTATGGTGAAGAGAGACATGTAAAAATAAACAAATCTTATTATTCTTCAATCTACGCTTCAATAAACAAAGCAATTAATCAGTCAGTGAGTTTATATATATACTTTTGTTGATGTATTTACTAAAGAGTCCACTGATTGCTTGATTGAAGAGTTTACCGATGGATTTCCTGATTTAACAATAGCTGAATGGTGGCTTTCACTCGAGCTGCTCTGATTGGACAGGGGGCCTCTATATGCTGGGAGCACTGTGACTGGGTGATGTGATTGGACGCAAGCAAGTCCTCAGATGTTTACTTTGGCAGTCTTAATCAGCATGGAGTTAGGAAGGGAGAAGTATGAAAGAATGTCTCGAAACTAGGTTACAAAGCATCTGTGGACTACTTTCCTCAGAACTGCCTGTACACATCTCACTCTGACGGGCTGCCACTGAATATATGTCTATGCTATGTCTACTACCCATACACAGCAATAAAGTAAAAAAAATATGAACCTCTTTATTAAAAGGCATCATATTTAAACTGTTACAGTATTAAAAGACAAATACAAAAAGTATGAAATAAGTACACATATGGTGCAGTTACATAATCACTGTGTACAAATCTAACTGATGTAAACCCAGTGTAAAGATGAACAGTTTTACATGTATAAAAAGCTACAGATATTCTAAATGTTCTCATTTGAATTTACCTGAGGCTAGCTCTCTGTCTCCACATGCACAACAGTGCCATTTACGAGCTAGTAACAAGACCTAGCATGCCTAGCGGAGAGGAGAAGCATCATGACACTACTGAACAGCATTGCTATGGTGTTCTTAATAACCCCCATTGCATAACTTTTGCTGAACAAGCTAATGGTTTTAATAATTTGTGAAGTCTGTACACATATATCTGGGTTTTTCTTCTTTTTCTGTTGTGGGTATGCAGATTTACTTTGCATTGTTGCTATGCTAAAACACCGCTAAACAGCCCTTTCACATAACGCACACCGCACATTCAGTACCAGTCCAGACCACAGAAGCTGAATCCAGGAGTGTCCAGTCGCAACCGTGACAAGTCCAGCTGTAGTTGAGGCAGTTCTGACTGGCAGGGTGATTCAGCAATGCTCTGCTCACCAGCAGTGTAGTGGGGGGGGGGGGGGGGGGGGGGGGGGGGGGGGGGCACAGATGGGGGTCATGTGTCCTTGTTGGAGCCGTGGCAGTTCGGAGGTCAGTAACCTGCTGACCTTCCATTCTTCCTGATGTCTGAGTAGGCACTGATGCAGCCGTGCTCTTTCATCACTGCGTTCACTACGTTGAAGAAGTATCCCCTGCGTTGCACAGTGTGTCCTCGTGCTTCCATGGCTTTGATCAGCACCTGCACAGTAAAGGCAAGAGTTCTAATCCTTATACATCTCAGTATCCCCTTCTTGCTGTGTCAGGTACAATGAGCAGTGACATACTGTATAATCTACAATGTTACTTTGAAATCATATAATTTTACTTTCAGCGTTAATAAATTGTCTGGAAAGAATGTAGTCTGAAGGCCAGAGCAGACACCTGGTCGAATCCTTCTTCAAACATCACAGAGTTCTTGGAGTCTACAAATACCACCCTGGACTTGATAGCATCTTCCAGACTCATTCCAAACCACAGATGGTTCAGTATAGACTGGCAAAAGAGAGGAGAAAAAACAAAACACAATGAGTTTTCAGAGGACTGTAGTCATGGGTGTCAACTAAGAAGAACGAAAGAAAGAAATAACAAATTAGAAGACTTTATAAACTCTGGTTTAATTTCTCACAGTATTTCTCACAGTATCTCTTCTAGTGTATCTTCATACGCAAGATCATTGCTATGCTCCAGAGACCTTGAGTGACAGTTTTGTTATGCATGGGATGCTATCTGATTTATGAGGATACAAGAAACAGCCCATATGATGTGGGTCTACACAAGAGAAATGAGTCGTGAGCCCCCTTTTTTTATAACAAAAATTCAGCAAGGCCATCTTTTAGTGTGCAGGGCCATGATAGGACAGGTATGATTAAGATGAAGTAATCATAGTATTATAGATTCATAGAAGTCTGAAGTATCTACTGGAGTATTTGAGTATATGTTGGAATATGCAATGGAGCATCTGCTGAAATATCTGCTGGAGTGTCTGAGTATCTACTAGAGCATGGGTTAAAGCAAGAAATTTTCATTTGACTGAAAATTTTTCCTGGCAAAAGACAATGCCAGCAATTACTGAAAATGTGGTGTAGTTGGGACGCGGCCTCTTTTGCCTAATTCCACATATTAAACACATTTACAAAGTATACTTATCTATCTGGGGGTCCTCTTCCAGAAAATTATTTAAAGATCAAGTCAAATTTAGTGAATCCTGGTGAGTTTTAAAAGGTATGACGGAGATAAAAAAAAAAACAAACTATGAGAAACTATGTTCACAACTGTTCACACTGTCTTCTAACTGCTTCCAAGTAAACTAACTTGACTTCTATACTGTTTTGGTGATCTCATGCTCAATAAGGTACTTCATTAGACTGTAAAAGATAACAGTTCTGTATCAGTAACAATTTACTGTCTCATTTGGGCATGTTGCTCATTCTTTTTATAAAGACTTCAGAACTGGGGAGTTTTCAGGATTACGCGAATAATGTCCTGTACGCAGTTATCCTATCCTGACGCTGTCCTCCTCGGTCCCAAGCCGCATAACCGTGTATTCTTCCGCCGCGCACACCAAACACCAAGTTCCGTTTAGACGCACGGATCAACGTTAAACTTAATTAAGTTAAATATTTATACATATACTCGAAATGATTCGAAATAATTCGCTTTTAATCACATTATTTAATGGTGGTTTATTTCCAAAACGCCCAATCTTAACGTCTTCACGTTCTCTCATGTTTCGTCCTGGAATTACAAGAGGCTCGTATTTGTTAACGTAAAGAGAACTGTTCAGTCAGACAGATATTTGTTGTGAAACTAAGTAGCAGAGGTGGGGACTCGAGTCACATGACTTGGACTCGAGTCAGACTCGAGTCATTAATATTAAGACTTTTGACTTGACTTGAAAAAATATTCAGAGACTTAGACTTGACTTGGACTTTTACACCAATAACTTGGGACTTGAATTGGACTTGAACCTGTTTACTTGCAAAGACTTGATTTTTTTTTACCCCAAATCTAAATTTTAAAACGCATATTAATATTTATAAAGTGCGCCCCATTAATTTCATTTCCGTCCTTCTGACGCAGACCAGTCCTCTGCTTTTCCACACTCTGTACTTGTGTGTGTGCGTGAGCTGCAGCACAACCAATCAAATGGGGGGTTGGCGAACGTAAATTTTTACCGGGCGGGGTGTAAAATGGACACTAATTAAGTATTATATCGCGGTCGATCGATCGCCAGTGGTTGATGCCAGAGCGAACTAGTAACTCATTGAATCATAGATGTGGATCAGAGGTAAATAAACTAGATTTTTTTCCGGCGTGAGAAATCGGATGTGTGGCGTGAGAGCGTGTGAAGACGGTCAAATGCGTGTGTCTCACGCTTAATGCGTGAGAGTTGGCAACCCTGGGTTCTGTATCTGAACTCGGGGAAGAGAGCCTCTCTCTGTCACCATCATAATATCCAGTTCTATCTCAGCATGGATTGTGTATTTGAAGACATCTACGTCGAGAAAAAAATATATTGACAAAAGTGGAGCGAGTTTTCAGCTATGGGGACATCATTCATCATGCACAAAGGACATACAGACTTTTGGCCAGCAAATGCAATGCAGAATAGGGTACTGAAATGTCTAAAGTTGCAGATTCCTGTTAATTGTTCAGTTCTTATATTTGTTTGTCTTGTGTCACTCACACATGTTCTCCAAGAAACCAGATAAGAGAAGAGAGGGAAAATGCTGGTTCTTTGTATTGTACTGTGAAAATATCAGCACTTTTTATTTGAACATGGAGTTCTACTTATGACTTTTTCACAGAATATTTATTTCTGGTAAATTGTAGTTTAAAGTATGAATATTTTTGCAGCTAAGTTTAACAAATTGAACTGTGCAATAAAGAGGTGTAATTTTAATTTTTTTTTATACTTCGTGTTTTCAGTTGCACATGTTTTATCAAGATTTGAGGAGAATACAGATTTAAAAAAGAACGCATATTTACATTTAAAATATACCTGCAACATTGGTAAAAAAAAAAAAAGACTCGAAAGGACTTGAAATTCCAAGTTTCAGACTTGGGACTTGACTTGACTGTTGCCTGTCTTGACTCGAGACTTGACTTGACTTGAGTGTCTTTGCTTGAGACTTGACTCGGGACTTGAGGTATAAAGACTTGGACTTACTTGAGACTTGCAAAACACTGACTTGGTCCCACCTCTGCTAAGTAGTTACAATTTCAAGCATTTCAAGTAGGCTACTTAGCCTAAATTCCAGCACTTTTCACACGTGAAACACAAAGCAACATTAAAATTCATCAGGTAAATGTTCATTCCCCTGTTTTGCGGGGTATTTCTTTATACTACCAAAGAATGACGCGCCAAATAGCCTCCAGAGTTCGCGCAGGTTTGCGGGAGGTTAATGGAGTCGCGCGCTACGGTCAGGCAGGAGGGGGAGGTCACTTTTCTAGTTATGTCCGAAAATCAGAAGGTGCACCCGCAAGTCAATCAAACGACACCGCCGTCATCCATCCAGCGCTGATGAGCGCCAGTAAGAATCATATTTCGACCACAAAACAGATAGCACACGCGTGTGTGGTTTATTATTATTTGACGGATTTTTTCCCCCCAAAAATCAAATGACGGAAATCCGTCGTAGTGACGGAGAACTTTAACCCATGTACTAGAGTATCCACTGGGGTATGAGTGAAAGCTCCTGCATAATCTATAGTATTTTGGCAATTGAAAGCCAACACTCATTCTTTGGATCTGTTGTTATTGCTTCTGAGGGGAAGTCCATATGAGTGAATGTGTCCTGTGTGAGAAGGGACTGTTGTCAGTCATTGACAGTCTGTTGATGTTTGGTGTACGATGGGTCCCACGTGGTGATACTGCTTGGAACAGAGCAGTGACAGTGTACAAGTGTAGCAGGGACACTGAAGCAGTGAAAACATAAGAGTATAGCAGTGATACAGGAGTAGCACAGCAGTGACACTGCAGCAGTGCAGAAGTATAGCAGTGACATTGTAGCAGTGTAGAAGTATAGCAGTGACATTGTAGCAGTGTAAAAGTATAGCAGTGACACTATAGCAGTGTAGAAGTATAGTAGTGACATTGCAGTAGTGTAGAAGTATAGCAATGACATTGTAGCAGTGCAGAAGTATAGCAGTGACATTGTAACAGTGTAGAAGTATAGCAGTGACATTGTAACAGTGTAGAAGTATAGCAGTGACACTGCAGCAGTGCAGAAGTATAGCAGTGACATTGTAGCAGTGTAAAAGTATAGCAGTGACATTGTAGCAGTGTAGAAGTATATCAGTGACATTGCAGTAGTGTAGAAGTATAGCAGTGACAATTTAGCAGTGTAGAAGTATAGCAGTGACAATATAGCAGTGTAGAAGTATAGTAGTGACATTGCAGTAGTGTAGAAGTATAGCAGTGACATTGTAGCAGTGTAGAAGTATAGCAGTGACATTGTAACAGTGTAGAAGTATAGCAGTGACATTGTAGCAGTGTAGAAGTATAGCAGTGACATTGTAACAGTGTAGAAGTATAGTAGTGACACTGTAGCAGTGTAGAAGTATAGCAGTGACACTTCAGCAGTGTGTCAGTGGCAGTGGAGCAGTGACAAAAGCAGCACAGCCGTGTCATTGTAGCAGTATAGCTGTGACACTGTAGAAATGTAGCAGTAACGCTGTAGAAATGTTGCAGTGTAGCAGTGACACTGTAGCAGTGTAGCAGTGACACAGCAGCACTGTAGCAGTATAGCTGTGCCATTGCAGCAGAGCAACACCAAATCTGGCAGTGCAACAGTGACAGTGTAGTAGAGTAGCATTGACATTAACAGTGTAGCCGAGTAGCAGTGACACTGTGGCATTGCTCAGTGACACTGTAACACTGTACCATTGTACCAGTAGCTGTGGGGCAGTGTCCCTGTAGCAGTGTAGCAGTGACTGCAGCAGTTTTTTCTGTAATTGTTTGTCTTTTAGCATGTTTAAAAGGCCAGAACTAGAGAGAATGTCCTGAAGGGGGTTAACTGACCAGGGCCATGGCAGTGGTGATCATGCTCCCCCCAGATCCACCGATCACCAGTGTCTTTTCTCTGTCTTCCGTGTGCAGGATGGCAGGGGCCATGGAAGATGGAGGCTGCTCTCCTACAGAAGTGCAGCACTGGGTCTTAGCAGTCAGTCTTAATCCTTGTGCCAAGTCCGAACCCCCACACGTAGCTTTATACCAATCCTAAATCCTAATTCCTAATCTCTAACCATAACCATAGCCTCCAACTCTCCCTAAAATCTAAATTGAACCCAACTCTAACCACTTATCCCTAACCTTAACCCTATCCCCAAACCCCTGGTCCATAACCTTTAACATTATCCTCTAATGCTTAACTCATCATCCGTAAAGCAAACCCTAAATAGTGAGACAATTAGATAGTCATAGACAGACAAGAAGCAGCATCTCACCAGCAGAAAGAGAATCAGCTCTCCCACAGAAATCTGCCAGCTCATTGTTCATAATGATGCCTGTCCTGTGAGAATACACAGCTGCCCCGAACCTGAGCACACAAAAACAAAAAAATAAATACTGTCAAGAAAGAGCAAAACAGTGGAGAATGGACTAGTATATAACTCCCATAATCACGCAGTGAAATCGCAATGTTTATCATCCAACTCAAAAATCCAGTGAGGCTTATAGTGGAACTGGAAGTGTTGTGTGCAGTGTGGCGGAGCTGTGGGAGGTGACGTAGGCAGTGCTCCAGTGTGCAGGCCAAGCTGCACCACCCACATGTGATTTATGGTACTGGTGACGGAAACCGCAGAGCCGTCAGCTGCGAGGACAGAGACGTGCGTGGTCCCGAAGCGATCGGATCCTGGGGTGACGTTGTAATAGGAGGCTGTGTGCGTGGAAGAACTGTTGATCATCGCCCTGACGCGGTCAGCAAAGCTCATCTTTGAAAGGTACGCCACCTGAGAGGAAGGAGAAAAACACAGAAATTTGGAAGTCAAGAAGACTTGTCATCGTGTCCATGACTGCACAACATACGTAAATGAAGTAACATTTCTTCATGGCCTCGGCGTAAATAAAACAAGACCACGACTGTATGCCCCAGGCTACACAGATCATGAGTAAACACAACTAAAATGTTGTGCACATGATGACCCAAAGCATAATACATATAACACACATTACGGAAACAGGCTAGACAGTAGATAAACAGTGCAGAATTGTAAAATACAGGCAGTGTAAAAGTGTGAAGCTGAATAGACATGTAGGTGAACAAATACGGAAGTAGTGAACTATAGCTAAGGAAACGATTCCTCAGAGTAACAGCACATATTGCATATTATATGTAAACCCTTAATGTCAATATAATTATTACTAGTGTCTGTAAATATTATTAGAAAGTAAAATAATTATAAGTAATATAAAAGATTATTATTAACTATTAGGTATGTCCAGTACGTGCTTAACTACTCACCCCATGAAGACGAGGGCTGCTGGATTAAGACTAATCTGAGATGAGGGATGCTGGATTAAGACTAATCTGAGTGTGAGATCTATCTAGACACTTCCTTGTTCTCTAAAAGCAGAACAGGAAATTATGTTTTTTTTATTATTTATGACATTTGGTTATGTGTGTGATAAACGTTAGGTCTGAGGAGGGAGAGAAATGTATGAAACATATTTTTAAAATCATTACATTTCTGAACAGACTATAGATATTAGGGTTTAGTCTGGAAATGACTTGGTCAAATTCTTTGGTCTGAAGAAACCACTGTTGAAAGCATGTTTAGCATTGGAATGACAACGGCTGTAGAAGACGGCTCAGGTTTACTGGACTAGCAGGCTGGGGGGTTTTTTTGGTCAGGCAGTTGTGTCCCTGTTGTTAAGACTGGAAACAAGCCCAGACATGCAGCCAGTGGAGGGGGCTGGAAGCAGGATAGAGAAAGGACGAAGCTTTCATGTGCTCACGTTTTCGGAGTGGACAAAAGGGTCTTTTATCTTCCTCCTTTGCCCATTTGCAAACTTAGCTGCCTCTATGTACCGGTGTAAAGTCAGGGTCTTCTGGTCTCCAATCACGGATGCTGGTGTCAGGTTAAACCCTGTGGATCCCAAATAAAAACTCAGCTCAGAGACGACACCTTCCCTAAGACAGTTGCTATTTGACCACTAATAATTTTTATATGCTATTGCTTTGTAATAATTTCACTACTCCAGTGTGTTTCCATAGCAGAGGCAGACGGACCCTGCATGATGTTGAGGATAAAGCTGAGCAAGGCTCCCCCTGCTGGTAGAGGAGGAACATGCATCTTATAGTCTCCCAGTGGAACAGTCAATGCCTTAGTCACTCTGACCTTAAAAGACTTCAGGTCTTCTAATGTCAGTGATCCACCTGAGAGACACACAAATCAGTGTGTGTTAGGTGTGTTAGGCATTTTATATATTTATTTAATATTTATTTTTTAGTGTTCTCAGTGGATACCCATTACACACACACACACACACACACACACACACACACACAAACACACACACACACACACACACACACACACACACACACACACACACACACACACACACACACACACACACACACACACACACACACACACACACACAGTACCTGCGTCTTGTACATCTCTAACCAGATCATTTGCGATTTTGCCAGTGTAAAAAGCCTCAGCTCCATCTTTAGCAATTGTTTCCAATGTCTCAGCAAGCCTGGGGTACCTGAGTTTATCACCAGGCCTGAGAACTGTGTTATTACGGCACAGCACTTGACTAGAATAGAAAGATCAAACAACTGTTTCTATGCAGAACGCTCCCCAACACTCTCAAACATCTAATTCAGAGTGTAATAAAACACAGCATCTCATACCACACTCTTGTGTATCCAATCAAATGTCGTGTGTGTGTGTGTGTGTGTGTGTGTGTGTGTGTGTGTGTGTACACATTGGAAATATGTGCGTTGAGAGTTTGCTGTACCACAGTGATGTTTTCTCCACCAGTTCTTTGATGTTGTCGTTCTCTAGGAGTCTGCCCAGGTACGCTGGCATGGGAAAGCCCTCTCTGGCCAGATTCACGCTAGGTTCCACTAGCTTAGCCCACGGCAGCTTCCCGTAGAGGTGGTGTGCTTTGGCGTAGCTCCGCAGCTCCCCGGGCACTCCGATCCAGTCTGCACCTGGGCGCAGCAAAAGAAAAGAGCATTAAAATGTTATCCTCTTTGGGGACCGTGTTAAAATAAGTTGCACTTATGTTAATATATTTAAATCAGCTTCAGTGACACAGAAAATGACATTTAGGTACAGTATTAAAATCAGCTTCAGTGACAGTGTAAGAAGAAGCTTCAGTGACAGTAGTAAAATCAGATTCTAGGTCAGTGTTAAATCAGCTTCAGTAAGAGGGTTAAAATGGCTTCAGGACAGCACTGAAACCTTTTTATTTCAAAAACAGCATTGAAACATTCAGCATTAATAAGAGCATTAGAGCAGTCAGCATTAGAACAGTCAGCTTCACTTTCCAGAACATTCATGATATTTCATGTGTTGCCGATCAATTAATTATTAATACATGAATTCTTTAGTTTAATTGAGATTGGAATAAGTTTTTTTTTTTTGCTTTTGGGTTTGTTTATCTGACAGTGATGACTGTGAGTGCCTAAATCAGAGATTTTATCTCTTTGGCTTTACTAGTGTTCTAGTGTCCAGATCAGTGCATCACGCTCATACTATCAGATAGCAGCACCTCTCAATGAGAGAGAAATTAAATATAATGTTAAGTTAAAACAGCTTTAAAACAAACTTAAGCTGCAATGCTAGGGACATTGCTAAGTATTCAACTGGCTCGACTCTTTAGCGTAGCTGCAGAACAAAGGAGAGTCTTGGACAACACCAGCAGCTGTGAATCATTATACATCTTAGTTAATGTTTCAGTGAACATATTGAAACGTGCTATACAAGATTAGATGAAGCAGGGAAAAAAAACTTTTCTTGTTAGCCAGTATTGCTATTTCATGTTGAAATGCCAGTACTTTCACAGTCACATCACATATGTTTCATTTTGACAGCAACTTACAAGCATATGGGCCCCTAGTTCAGAAAGCATACGGGCCCTTAGTTCAGAAAGCATATGGGCTCTTTGGTTTGTTTCAGTTTTCTCGGTTTGGCTCTACTGATGAATTTGTTCTTGACAGGTTGCCAGGTCCAGGTTTCAGGTATCAGAAAGATCTTACACAATAGCAAGGAACGAGTAAAACGAGATTTTCCATTATAGCGTTACGATCAGTTTATCTTAAAGCCTTCTCCTGGCTCCTTAGTGTTCAACTACAGAAGAATCTCATAATGACTTTCAATTTATGGGAAAAGATGAAGCAACAAATCTATTCCTACTGCACTGAGAATATCATGACTTGAAAAACATGTGTTTTTTCACAGACAAACCAGTTATAAAGGTCAAGTTAGTGGGGCACTTCTTCAGCAGGTCCTGTTTGAAGCGCATAGGAACCGTCTCTCTCGAGCTGATCACTGTCACCGTGCCTGGAGAAGAATGCAGAGCAGGTCTGAGATGTTGGCAGATCACCATGACAACCACGTCACGAACCAGGCACAGAGGGGCAGGTCTGAGATATTGCTAGATCGCCTAAACAATCTGCCACAGAAAAGGCGAAAGCCATAATTGACTCACAGAGATAAACAATAAAGCTGCCAGAATAGCAGACAGGTTTCACAGTGGGCACCAAGACAGATTTACTAATTCACGAGGACAGAAGGAAAGAAAGAGCACATCCCTCACTTCTACCCTGTGGGTGAAGAGCACCTTTCAATTCATGCCTTCATCACCACTCTCCATGCACGGAGCCTCAGCTACAGTGACTACCCAGCACTAGAGACCGCCGGGGAAGAGCTGTCAGGAAGACGTAATCCGGCTCATCTTACACTGCATGTTCCTGATTAATCAGATAAATGACATCCCAGAAACCCACATGACAAGACCTGTACACTTCCAGACACATACAATTCTTTGTTTAAATGTTTATGCAAGAATGAATGAAGAATAGCATGTCTGAATTGTGGTTTAAAAGGTTTAATGTTTTGTCTTTAGCTGTCCCTTACTATTATTATCTTTTAGAAATCTGCTAAAACACAACTGCTATTAAAGGATTTTTGTTCTGTCAGCCAGATTATTTTTAGATGGGAGGGGGGGGGGGGGTGTGCAGGAAGAAATACAAAAGGCTTGAAGAATTCCTCCACAGGTTAGTGACACAGGAAACCACAACACACAGGCCGGGTGAGTGAAACCCAGGCAGGGCTGCTCGATCGGCTGCTGACCCCAGACTTGGTTGACCCAAAGAACAAGAACCCCAGCAAGAACATGCAGCCTACCACTCTTGTCCATGATGGTGAAGATGGCTCCTCCTCCCAGACCCATGCTCTGAGGGTTCACCAGCGATGTGCACAGCAGAGCAGCTATGGCCGCATCCACAGCTGAGCCTCCCTGTTGAAGGATGTCCCTGCGAACACACACACACACACACACACACACAGAACTGAGTCTCCCCGCTGAAGCATCTCGTTTGAACAACACACACACTCATGCACACACATGTACACAAAGACCAAACCAGCTTCCTGGAAAGACCAGTCACAAAACAGTAGGGCATGGACTTCCCCTAATGGGTATAAAGGTTTCCTCGTTGAGTGAAGAAAAAATGGACAGATGAGGATTAGCAATTCGCATATAACCTAATCTGTTTTCTCATGAGTTCAAAGATTGTAATTGTTGCCAGTACACACAATTAACTGAGTGACTCAGAGCGTGCTCTCTCTCCTCAAATGGGGGAACTCCTTAAATGATGTGCCCTTCCCTGGCCAGTAGAGAGTGCTGGTGTAAGTGTTCACTTTGTTTAAATATGTCAAGGTATCTGTTTCTCAACCAACTCTGCCTGTGGACCTAAATGTATTGTACCACATTGTCACACAACTACCACCAGTGACACAATTACAACCAATCACACAACTACAACCAATCACACAACTACCACCAATCATACAGCTTTCATAAGTCTTACAATTACCACAGGTCATACAACTAGCACCAGTTCCTCAATTGGGGCAGTCATGACCTGGTGGTAGGGAACTGGACTTGTGACCGGAGGGTTGTAGGTTCGATTCCCAGACCTGAGGCCATGACTGAGGTGCCCTTGAGCAAGGCACCTAACCCCAACTGCTCCCCGGGCTAGGGCTAGGGCTGCCCACTGCTCTGGGCACGTGTGATCCACAGCCCCCTAGTAATCACTAGTGTGTGTGTGTGTGTATGTGTGTTCTAACTGCACAGATGGGTAAAAAGCAGAGGACAAATTTCGATTGTGGTGAAAAATCACAATTGACAAAATAAAAAATTTACTGACTTTCCCTCTGGGATTAATAAAGTTCAATCTATCTATCTATATGGCACATTTACATTTACATTTTTTACATAGACTGGTGAAACACCATAAGAACTTTTATTTTGTTAAAAACAAAGTTTTGGCACAACAACACGCTGGGGTTCACTGGAGCCCTCTCAAAAGTTAAACAGGATAATGAGCCCTGTGGATGGAGAGACAGCTGGATTTAGCAACACTGCTGCAGGGTCTGTTATTCACTATCAGCAAACATCACGTCATTTTGTGGATTACCAAGCCTGCAACACTCAGATAGAAACTAGCACACTCAATTAAAACAATGAATGCATAGTGTGGGAATGCAGTGACCAGCCTGAAGGACCAGCACTCTTACCCTGTGTCAAGGTCACAATTACATTTGAACTGCATGGCTTTAAGAGCGTTTATAACTTCACAGGTGTGAATTACTCACAGACCATTTTCCCTGCAAGTATAGTTGATGAGGTTTCTGGCATGAGGGGCAAGATTTCTAGCAAGTTCACTAACAAGTCCAGCCACGTTTACTTACTATTCAGTGATCTGAATTTCTGAAAAGCTTCATACAGTGTAAGTTGTATATTAGGCAATGCGTTAATGTGTTAGTACCTTTTTGTATTGTTTAACATGTTTAACATTGTTTAACTGGCTTACACTCATTAAACGGTCTGGCTAATGTCTTTGAGTTGTGTAAAGCTTTTGTGGAATTAGGGGCCAACTGGTCCCTGAAGGACGTGCTCAGAATGAAGACGCTAACCCTGGCTACCATGACAGCCTGTCCATGGAATTCTGGGACATATTCTGCTCCCTCCTGCTTCGTCCTGGTCTGCATCTCTCTGCTGTGCTAATCTCTGCTCTGTTTAGCAAAGGCGATGTCCAGACAGGTCAGTCGATAGGAGACAAAGATGTGTGCTGTTGTAATTTCATATTGTCAGGCATTTCCTGGTGTAAAGAAACATTTCCTCTGTGCCCTCGTTGAAATAAAATGAATGAGCCTCCCATTCAGAGACGGGTCTTCCTATGCCCCAGAGTTCAGTTACTCCCTCACACACACACATACACTCACATATACACACTTGCATACACACTCCCTATATAAATAAGCCTTCCTGTTTTTATTGTTTAGTTTCAGCTTTCTGGTTTGCTGTTGCCTGGTCTCTTCAGTTCTTAAGTGACGTTTACATGCTGTATGAAAAGTCTGTGAATGAGCACCACAATTAAAGCTTCGATAATTATGATTTTTTATTCTTTTTCATTAGTTTGTCTGATCGTCCATACAATCTCTGTGGTTAAGACCAAGGTTTTATAATGAAACTTAATAGACTGTAAATGTTTAGACAACAGTTTACACACAAAAAAAAACAACATGACTAAACATTCTAAGTGATTGTGGTAGATAAACATCCTGGGTCTGAATGCCAATCTGTGACAAAGTCAGCAGGCAGACATCATACTCAGGTCTTGAACCCTGGTCCACCAGGAGGTAAACAGGAGCCCTGACCAGTGGACCAAACTCTCCTGTGCATAGCAGCCAGAGCACCTATCTGACACAACCCATCAACAGCCTCTTCCTCCTTTACACGCTGAACTTTCACTGAATAAGATCTCCACTTTCTCCAAGAGGGACTATATCTGATAGGCATGAATGATTACCATGAATGTAATACCAAATTCTTACTGAGTGTGAAACTCTTTCCTTTATATTCTGTATAAAGAAATGTGACAGAGTGTATTAAGATGTCTGTATAGTCTCTAAAAACATGGCACTTACCCAACCACTTTACCACAGACACTACAGAAAGATCGCAAGTAGAAACAGAGAAGTGAGTGTTCTGAGGCAAAACGACTCTGTTTAGGCACATCTTCAACCTCTCCACCCCCCCTCCACCACCACCCATCCCACCCCCTACAGCAAGCTACTGCAGAAGAAAGTTGTGTAGTAGGAACAAAAGGGAATAAAGGAAGTGTCTGAAAGATATTAGGATTAGATGACTTTTCTCTGTTTAAACATGCTGCCCAATGAGGAAGCCCAGAGTGGGTGGATTTTCCCCTGAAAATAATAAGCTTCAGAGACATTGGATTACAGTTTTTGTACCTTTGTAAAAATCATCATTTTGTTCAGACAAACGTTTTTTTTATTAAATTTAAAGTTATTACATGTAACTTTGTTGGGTCTTAAAAGCTCTGAAATAACACGGTTACAATGGCCTTGGCCAGATAAGAAAGAAATAGCTCTCATCCGTGAAACAGACATTAAATATGTACACTAAACTTCTATTGATCAGATGACCAGCTAGCCATAACACAA
Organism: Brachyhypopomus gauderio; assembly: GCF_052324685.1. Lineage (NCBI taxonomy): Eukaryota > Metazoa > Chordata > Actinopteri > Gymnotiformes > Hypopomidae > Brachyhypopomus > Brachyhypopomus gauderio. The sequence continues at coordinate 15,410,501 of NC_135220.1, read as the reverse complement.
AGCTGGTTCTTTCAATGATTATCCCTATCACAGAAACACTGGCGAACTGTAAGTGTTACAACTGAAAGCTGGCAAGTATATTTATGTTCACAAAAAACGACAAACAAATAAACAAACAAAAAACACTGGACACTGTTCAGAGTAGAACAAGGAAACACTGTGTTTGCAAATCGGCCCGTTTTTCAGGAAATAAGTCAGAAAAACGCGCGAGGTAGTAAAGGTGAAAAGGACTTCCTCCCATGTATCATGTTTCAAAGTGTGTATTGTTCTGGTTTGTTTTATTTTATATTCTTACATGTCTGTCTTTGATCTTTAATTGAAGCCGTGAGTAGACCGACGTCCTCTTACTAGAAAGCAACTTTTAGAACAATGAGCCACGAAACGGAACAAGCTACATGAAAGAAACTCCTCTAATAGTGGTCTTGGGGAAGTTCAGATGTAGTGATCAATTAAATAAATGCGTTTACGTTAAAAACGAGACCCATCTTTTTTTGTTCGTATGCTCCCTCACATGTGCATATTAGTGCACAGCACAGGTGCTGGATAAGCAGATCTGATATTAGATCCTTTAAATGGATTATATAACTCATATGACCTCAGGTTCTTTGTTAAATACATGCCACAATGGTGCTTCTTCTTTCTTTACAGCCTATAAAATGATTAGGCAAAAAACCGATATTTTTAACCTGTCGTATTATTGTCTTTATACACAAATTTGTACGTTTGTTAACAGTTTCAGTAAGTTATAACTATAACAAAAAAGCGTTTGTAACAAATCTGTGCTAGTGAAGTTGACAAATATTTGTCATCTCCATACCTGCCTATATCGGAGCACATCTGCGAGTCGGCGGCTACCGCGAAGTGATGAAACTGTCCAATGGAGCATCTCCAGGTAGTGAAAACTGCAATAAAAAGGCAAACAACTGCGACTGTGCATACCACAAAAATGCCTGAAATACAGGCAAGTCTCGACCTTGACTTTGGCATGACGCAGCGAGAGTATCCCGGGCAATAAATCGCAGGACGCACTCACAAGCTTCTAAATTCAAGTGCTGAATTTTTCTCCTCCCCTCTCCGACAAGGAAAAAAAATGATGGAACACAACTAATGCTTTTGGTTCCAACTATAGTGTCTAATTGGGTTTACCTTTAGGTTTCACATATTTTGGATATAACGCAATACCCGAAAAATAGCCATTAGATCATTTGAAGACATGTCCTTAAGGCACATTAATCTAAACTAAGCCGATCATAATGTGCCAGAACATAATCTCATGGCATACATCAAAATACATTCTTTTTTTAAATATCAAATGTCATCGTAATGTAGTGCTTTCAGTTCAGGGAAAACGGTGCGCTGCGTCAAGGTTTTCTTGCACTGAGTTAAGATAATGATAATATCTGATTATCTGTTTATCTGATTCATGTGAGAACAAGAGTCACAGACGTACACCGGCTCTAGATGCTGAGAACCGCACATTAGCTGTTAGTACCCCATGACCTAGACGAGTATAGAAGAATTACCTTTTGCGTTGGAAAAACATTTGTAGTTTTAAACACACTTATTTTCTCTTTAATTTAGCTCTTCCACGTGTTTTGTGCATTTTAAAGCAATATGATCAATTATCAAACCTCATGTTACTTAAGATGGCATCTAGAGAAACAAACGTTAGGTCTAGTAAATAATTCTCAAACTTCATCCATTATTATAATAACAATAAGGAAGTTATAATGAGGTCAAATGACGTAAGCCTTAGGCACCTATAATAGCTCAAAAGAAATTTGGTCAAAATGACAGAACGGAACGGTCGAAGCAGCGAATCGTGGACGAACCCACAGCTGTGGAGCTTTACAGCTCCGTCGCATTGCTCATAGTTGTCTGTCCTCTGTCAGTCAGATCTGCACTGGTCGGCTGTAGGCGTTGATGTGCTCGTGCTTGCCGATGAGAGCGTCGCCCCCGGCTCTGTCTAGCTGGTGGAGGACCCGCGTGCTGTCTAAAGTTTTGTTAAAACCAAAGCAGGCAGGCTTTGGTAATGTCACATCAAATGTTCACCAAAGTTCAGACTATAGGCTATAGAGAGACCTGGTCAATTATGTTCGTGTGAACTACCCTTAAGAGAAAATTTAAAAACCCTCCGGGCCGTGAAACACCAGAGACGGAATGAGACGCCAGACCCCGGCTAATTTTGACACCCGGACTACTTTTCCTGCAACTTTTGAAAAATTGCAAGTCACTCTGCAAGGTTAAAGTTCACGATAACTAGAAAGAAATGCCAGGATTTCAACCGGGAGATGACCATCAAATAAGTGGGGGGTCGATTTTGGTACGGCCATCTCAAGTTGTTGAGCGGGGGGGGGGGGGTGCGATCGATCGCCAAGAGTTGGTGAATTACGCATAAAGCATACGCTTCAAGTCTCAGCAAGAGCAACATCCAGTTAAAATAAGTGGGGGGACGGTGTCCCGCCGGTGCCCACTCTCACTACACTACTGGGGGGGACGCAACCCCCCTGTTTAAATAAGTGGGGGGATGGCGTCCCCCCGCGACCCCCCCACTACACCCCTGGGTTCTACTGACAGGTTTTTAACAAGGTAATTTTAAACACACAGGTTCTTAGCTGACTTTGTTTTGGCTTTACAGGATACACAAGATCTTTATATTATCAGTGCAGCCCTTTCAAAAGCCATCTCAGCTAGCACGCGACCTTCAACGTTAAAATGTGTTTGAAATAATGTCAGCTGTATAAACGTCAGTTTTGTATAAACGTCGAAACAGCGTTTAATATTAAACGTTGTAAGAAGGTTAACAAAATACTTAGAATTCAACGTTGAAATTTAAACTTGGACTCAATTAACATTCTAATTCTACGCTAATTTGTGCGCAATAGGACAACAAAACTTTCGCACCAATTTATGAACAGAACAAAAAGACACCGCGAGATCGCAGCACATCTTTTTTACGCCACAACGATTAAAGGTAAGTTAAGGGTAGCTGTAATTTATGTTACTTGCATATATATGACTAAAACACACGATGTCAGCGATTGGTTAATGCTAACTAATCAGCTAGCCAACTACCAACCTAACTACACTAGTAGACAGCCTGCTTCCTTGGTGAAGGACACAATGAGAAACAGTAATTTGCATTTTGACAGTGTCACATTTCCCTTGTCAACGTGTGCTTTTGTGCTCACTATTACTATTTCTAGAGCCAAAGAGCATAACGTGCAATGCAAACTAGATGTTAAGACAATAAGCTAACTAGCAAGCATCCTAACGTTAGTGTTTGGGTTTGCATGTGAGTGAGCAAGTTATCATTTCAACTCCGACAAAATGGTTTACAGTGTACATAGGATTTGTCCTACATGAACTGAAATATACAGCTTCTATAATTCAGTCTAACCTAATTTGTGGATTGTTGTCGCACTTAAGGGTTGTCACGTACAAAACCACCCACATCCATGTAATATAGACCATGGGGGCACCCAGACACCACCAAGTTGTCCAACAGCCTTTTTCAGCAAGGGAATCTGGGTTCCTCTGGTAGCTGGGATCCTATATTCAGAACTGAAGTTTACCCAGGTCTGTACACTGGTGCGTGGGTGGCCAGGGTATCTAGTCTGGTCCAAGCTATCGGGGAGGCTACAGGGCTCCATCCTCAGGCCAGTAAATGCATCACCCTTCTAATCGTCTGCTATCCCCTCAACCTCAAGGCCACCGATGTCACCATCCTTCACTGGGCAGGCCGCTAAATGAGCCCCCAACGTTTCTACCTTAGACAAAATTGAGCCTGTCTTCTCTGGCTACTGAAAGCATCAGTGTGTGTTGTGGTGCAACCTCAGATGGCCATCAGTCTGCCAGAAATGCTCAACAAAACAGCAGAAGAACCCCTTATGGGATTCATCCTACTTGCATGGACATCCATATTCCCCGGGTATGCACAAAGGCCTGTCCTCTGGCCCCTACCACCCCCTGGAATGGCCTCTTCAATCCCAGATGTGGGATTCTCTTGCAACCTCTAGCCTTCCCTCTGGCATGGAAGGGGCACACAAAGGCTTCAGCCCTTATGACCACTTGTATCCCTAGGGTGCCGACCACAGACAATTCTCTAGCCTTCAGTGCAGACTGCCCAACCCCACATGCAAGATGCGCAAGATCATGCTCCTCCTGAATCCTACACTGAGAAACCCAGTAAATTAAAGCCCATCCAGCATATATGCATCATATATATAGTTTTTTTTCTGATCTCCGCTGCATACCGTCAGCCCGCATCAGCTGGCCCAGTCCGCAGCCTGGTCCAACTCGTTCATGTGTTTACAGGATCAGTCCGCGGCCGCGCTGAGCAGGTTAGTCTGACTGGAGCGGGGGAGGTAATAACACCGTTAAACAGCAGCGTGACTACGGGCCGGGGCCGCAGTGCGCTGTAGTGGCTCTTCCATGGGCCGAGTTAAACCACCGGCGGCCAGCGGCCCACTAACCCATCGGCCCACCGGGGAAATCCCCGGTAGCAGTGTATGCCAGTCCGCCCCTGCAGTGGAGTATATAGGTGGATGTCAGCATTTAATTGGGAGGAGTTCCACAGTCCTATGACACCTGTCACATGCAGATCAAAGAACTGGAGATACAAGAGGCTTGCAGCCACAGCTGTGATCTCCGTTTATTTCAACCCTTGAATTTTTCAATGACTAATTTTCAGAAATTCAGATACATAGTTTCAATGAGAAAATATAATCGCTAGAAATTCAAAGGCATTTAAGTTTCAAAATCTAGTGAGACTCTAGTGAGATTTGCTTACGTAGTTTTGCTGAAATTCACTTGTGATGCCAATGTAAATCATGATGTGAGAAATGGTTATTTAGCTACATCTCATGAGAAAAACTAACTAAATGAATTATGGTGTACTTCGTTTGACGTATGAACACAATACGAACCAAAACGAACCAAACACAGGACGTGATGTCACAAGACGCGACACTAAATGCGCCACGACGAAACAGCTACTACATACTACCAGTGTACTGCTTGGGCTCCAAATCAGTATACAAATAAAAATAATTTTTCAAGTACGCGAAACATCCCCGGATGACATACTACTTTCGCAAAATATTCCAGTACGCAAACAGACGCTGTGTTCGAAATAGCCTACTACATACTACTGGCGTACTGATCGAGCCCCAAATCAGTATGCCGTATGCAGTATGTGACCAAAATGAAATTTTCCAGTACGCGAAATATACCCGGATGACCTACTACTTCCGCAAAATATTCCAGTACGCGAACAGAGCTATCTTCGTGGTGTACTGCATCCCATCATGCAACGCTACGTTCACGTGACCCCATAATATGCTTTGCTTTTGTCGCATACTGGAAACTGTACTGCATACTATTACAAGGACCAGTATGCAGTATCTAGTATATACTGAGTCCAGTATGCAGTATCCAGTATGTAGTAGTCTGTTTCGAACAGAGCCAGAGCTATCTTTGTGGTGTACTGCATCCCATCATGCAACGCTACGTTCATGTGAACCCATAGTATGGCTTGCTTTTGTTGCATACTGGAAACTGTACTGCATACTACTACGAGGACCAGTATGCAGTATTCAGTATGTACTGAGTGCAGTATTCAGTATGTAGTAGGCTATTTCGAACACAGCCAGAGCATGCATCAGAGAAAGAAATGTTACATTACATTCAAGTTCGGTAGAGGCATCGGAAATGGTAGAGGCATTATGACCTCTTGCTGTGTTTCCAGATGGTAAAAACACTACAGAGTATATACAACCCAGATAAGTTAATTAAGACTTTCACTTAATCCATTCGTCACTTTTTAAAATTTTAAATCATAATTTTTTTCTTATTGTAATTATTTTTGGTTCAATCCTAAATTTGTGAGTGAGTCTTTATCAAGCCAAATGACTCAAACAACAATGTTGTTTACGCTGTTATACGGCATGCTGACCAAATGCAATGATCACTGTGTCCACCTCCTTCAGGTGGAATTTTGAGGTTTGCAGCTACATGAAGGCTTTTTATAAGTACAAACATGCTCAAACTTTAATGCAGCCTGTTTTTATAGCTTGTTTGGCCCTGAATTAAAACTCTTACAGACAAGACACCAGAGGATTCCATTGCAGTCTTTTCCTGTTCATGCTCGCTTAGTTTAGAACAGCGAGAAGCAAGAAAACGGGTCGCCCTCTGAAATCAGTTCAGACAGACTCCAAACTCTCTAATGCTCAGAGGCACCACCCAGCGGCTAAGATAAAAAACACATTTAAAAAGGTTATGGATGATTGTAATTTCCCTCGTGTGACATATTATAAAATTAATCCCCAGTACATTATTACAGTGAGAGCAATCTTATAGTTTCTCTGTATTGGCTGCACTTTTAAAGCCCCTGCTCCAGAAACACTTGACACAGTGCTCTATCTCCAAACATCAGCTGATGCCAACCTCAGGCAGGTCTGAACCAAGAACAAAGAGTAAAATGTAACTGTATAATTTTCTTGTTTGATCCAGATCAAGTGAACCGAACTATGAGTATGAATACATTGTAAAACACTTAATGTGAAAAAAAATTTATGTACTAAAACAATGACCTAGGAGCACCAAATATCTGTCACTTATTACCCCATAAGTACTTTCTATTCTCTCTTCAATGTTAATTGAAAGCCACAAAGTTAGGCACAGTTTGAGTAACCAGAAATTGGAGAGAATAGGCACATATGTTTATCTTTGTCAGAAACAATACTTCGCCATTAGAGAGGAAGGAAGTGGGATTAAACATGGAATGTGGTGATGTTGAGTGGTGCTGGTTGTTGGAGAGAGAAGATGGAAGATCTCTCCACAATGTCAGGTCAGTGGGGTCAATAATTTTGGCCCAAGTACCAGCAACTGCAAAAACCTGTTGCGCTAAATTGTGTGTGTGTGTAAAATTATTGTTGATAGAATAAGATCACGGAAGGTCCATGATGAAGAAGCTCAGAAGAAGTTTGTTTTGCGTATGGATTCCCCATGATCTCCTAATCTAATGTTCTTTCTCTGGCACTGAATGCTAGTCTTTGTTGTTGTACAATTTCCCTAGACCGTATGATAGCTGGTAACAGTTGGCTCCCATGCACACCTCAATCCTATAAATACCTTCACTTTATTGTAAATAAACAATGACCTCTCTAAATACAACTGACCTTGTTCTCTTGAATTGACCTTGCGCTCTGAGTTCATAGACAGAACAGAATGGACACAGAGGGGTAGCTTTGGCACTGGGGCAGAACAGGTTATAGAGCCTTGTAGTTTGTGTGTAGCCTATGTCTTTAGTAAGGAAGATTAAAACAAAAGAGGAACTTTCCCAACAACAGCTGAACCAAAACACTTAACCCTGATGTAGTAACCATCTGAGGACCTGTTACTCTGAGGGTTTGCATGCATTGTGAAAAAAGCTGGAATAGGACTCACCTAGGGCCCATTTCCCAAAATGATCATAGTATTAAGATCACAGTGAGAGTATGTGTTCAGTGCAGTACTCGCTCTATCATTTAAAGACAATGTACGTTTTATAATGTTTTTGAGAAACCCAGCCCTGGTCATACCGTCCTGCTCAGCATGCCCCCTTGTGGCGAGGTTCAGCATAGCATGGACCACCTCTTGCTGGCATGCAGGCTGGCCTCCCATCGTGTTCCTACACCTCTTTCTGAAGATGCTACGATAAGCAAACGGTCATGTTTCCTTTAGCTGAAGGGGACACATATTCCATGAATGCTATCCTATTGTAAGAACTGGTAATTCCCCAAGAACTGTTTTCAGTTTAAAAAAAAGTAATATCGAGATATGCAAACATCACCTAAAGGCTTTAAGGCATACCTGACAGTGAAGGTAGTGGAAGTGTGTCTGCGTAATACTAAGTCTGACGTGTTGAACCAGATCGCTCATGTCTCAGAACTAGTCCAGAGGTTTGGCAAGAGTTCCAGAAGCACACAACGGCCTCCAGATGGATGAGTTTCGAAATCGATAAATAAATAAACAGCACTTCCTGCATGCTGTGCATTCGGGAAACAGTTTCGGTTTTCTTGTTTGACCTTCAGTGACCTTTCGTACTTTTGCACGGCTTCACTGTATTCTCCAGTTGTTTGCACTGTACCCACTAAGAGCTCCGCTATACTTCATGTTCACCAAATTACCTTGCCCTTCCTTGAGGTAAAATTTTATTAAAAGGATTGCAGCTACATGATTGATGAATAAGAGTTTTTAAATAAGTACAGGCATGCTCAAGCCCCTCTAATTCAGCCTGTTTTAATAATTTTTTTTGGCCCCGAAATAAGACTAACAAATCAGATACCAGAGGATTCCACTGCAGTATTTTCCTGTTCGTGCTCGCTCAGTATAGAACAGGCGTACTCAACTAAAACTGTCCGCGGTCCAATTTTGGCAGATACCTGTGACCTGAGGTCCGGTGCGGCGGGGGGTGGCGAACGTAAGTTGTTGAGTTGTTGAGCGGGGGGGGGGGGGGGGTGCGCGAACGGTGGAGGCGTTTATACTTTCGCGAGCGTCACTGCAGTGTTCTCCGAAACGATAGGCGTTTTGTCCGAAACGATATGTGGTAGAAACACCCCTCAAAACAGGGGAATGAACATTTACCTGACCAATTTTAATGTTGCTATATGTTTCAGGTTTGAAAAGTGCTGGAATTTAGGTTAAAGTACTTTAAAATGCTTGAAATTGTAACTACTTGGTTTCACAACAAATATCTGTCTGACTGAATAGTTCTCTTGTATTAGGTTAACAAATACGAGCCTCTTGTAATTCCAGGACGAAACATGAGAGAACGTGAAGACGTGAAGATTGGGCGTTTTTTAAATAAACAACCATTAAATAATGTGATAAAAAGCGAATTATTTCGAGTATATGTATAAATATTTAACTTAATTATGTTTAACATGCTGGGAAATATTGAAATGGACCTTGAAAGTGACGTACAAGTGCTTGAATTCCACCTTATAAAGGTGTATGAACCCAGAAAACGTGACTTTGTTCATTGCGCTGAAGCGCGGCGCGAAGTTACAAAATTCGAGAGGTGCACGACCTCGCGAACCGACAGCGCGCGAGGCACTCGCGCACACGCGGAGCCACAGCGATTACGTCATTTTCGCCGCGCGGACCCTCGCGCCGCTCGCGAAGCGTCAACCAGGCAGGCTTGTTGTTGAGCGGGGGTGGGGGGTGGCAAACGTAACACTCGTGACGGAGTGTTTTTTCAATAGCGCTGAAATAAATGCTCCGGTTTTGTTTTGGTCCGTATCCAGTTAATCAGGAATGAGATTGGGTCCGGACAGGACTGCGTTCGGGTCCGGATCCGGACCGCGGTCCGCCAGTTGAGTACCCCTGGTATAGAACAACAGAAGAAGAAAACGGTTCGCCCTCTGATATCAGTTCAGACACTCCAAACTCGCTAATGTTCTGTGGCACCACCCAGGGGCTAAAATGAAGGCATATTTTAAAAGGTTATGGATGTTTGTAATTTCCCTCTTGTGACATATTATAAAATTTATCCACATTACATTATTACAGTGAGAGCAATTGTACAGTTTCCTTTTATTAGCTGTACTTTTTATTGCACACGAAACTGATCTCCAGAAAGCCGCTGACTATGACATTAGTCTAAACAAATTTAACTCTCCGAGAAACACTTCGCACATCTCTAAACACCAGCTGAGACCAACCTCAGGCAGCTCTTTGGACTAAGACAGTAAATGCATACATTTGGGAATGAGTGACAGAATTCTGATTGTACTGAGAACAGAGATGTTTTCCTTTACCAAACTTCTGAACATGTGCAGTAGACCAAGAAGAAATGAACAGCACTTTTCTAAAATATAAAATGACATGCAAAAGCGGCAGAGGTAGATGGCCATGTGTAATAAGGTATGATGGTTTAAAGGTATAATGTTAATTTACACAGAAACCCCACAGCTGTGTCATTTGTATATGAGGAGTGAACTGGCTCCACTTCCCAGCAAATGTTTATCTAACCTCCAAACTGAACTGCTGGATGCGAACACACAGGAATAAACAGTAAGGGCAGCTACAGTTGTGATCAAATTTATTCAACCCCCAATGCTGCGAAGGGTTTTATGGAATTCAGTGCACATTTGTAATTGTGTTCATAATGAAATCTTACAAGGACTTGTTAAAGAACTAAATGCAACTAAGATAGCATCAATTTTTTTTGTCATAAAGTATTAAATGGCCTTTTTGTGATTTCTTCATTGACACAATTATTCAACCCCTTTACGACTACCACTCCTAAGAACAGAGGTTCATTCCAGTGTTTTCCATCAGGTATTGAAAACATCTGTGGATGTCAACAAGCAGCAATCAAGCATGATAAGCACCAATTAGGCAGATTTAAAAGGACTGTGATACTCAGCTCCTTCTAGACATCTACTGGTGTGTTTCCAAGCATGGTGAAGGCAAGAGAATGGTCCCAGAAGACAAGAGAAGAGGTTATTGCTCTTCACAAGAATGGCAATGGATATAAAAAGATTGCGAAGTTGTTAAATATTCCAAGAGACACTATCGGAAGTATCATTCGCAAGTTCAAGTTAAAGGGCACAGTGGAAACGTTACCTGGTCATGGCAGAAAGAAGATCCTGACCGCGACTGCTGTGCGCTACCTGAAGCGTAATGTGGAGAAAAATCCCCGCGTGACTGCTAAGGAACTGAAAAAAGACCTGTCAGATGTGGGCACTGAAGTTTCAGCTCAGACAATAAGGCGCGCACTGCATAACGAAGACCTCCATGCCAGAATGCCCAGACGCACCCCCTTGCTGACTCCAAAGAACAAGAAAAGTTGACTGCAGTATGCCAAAAGTCATGTGGACAAGCCACAAAGGTTTTGGGACAGTGTACTGTGGTCAGATGAAACTAAATTAGAACTGTTTGGGACAATGGACCAGCGCTATGTTTGGAGAAGGAAGAACCAGGCTTATGAACAAAAGAACACCTTGCCTACTGTGAAGCATGGCGGGGGGTCAATTATGCTTTGGGGCTGTTTTGCTTCTAATGGTACAGGAAAGCTTCAACGTGTGCAGGGTACCATGAATTCCCTTCAGTACCAGGAGATCTTGGAGGAAAATGTGATGGAGTCAGTCACAAACCTGCGGCTTGGGAGACGTTGGACCTTCCAACAGGACAATGATCCGAAGCACACATCCAAGTCCACTAGAGCATGGTTGAACATGAAAGGCTGGAACATTCTAGAGTGGCCATCGCAATCACCAGACTTAAATCCAATTGAGAACCTCTGGTGGGACCTAAAGAAGGCAGTTGCAGTGCACAAGCCTAAGAATGTGACTGAACTGGAGGCTTTTGCCCATGAAGAATGGGCTAAGATACCCATAGGTCGCTGCAAGACACTTGTGTCAAGCTATGCTTCACGCTTGAAAGCTGTCATAACTGGAAAAGGATGTTGTACTAAGTACTAAAAAATAATGTCACTAGGGGGTTGAATAAAACTGATAATGATGTGAGCACAGTAAAGACATTTGTGGTTATTCCATCATAAATATTATGTTATGTTTGTCTAATTTATAAGTGCCTCTTTGATATAATTGTAAATAAGATGACTGAAATGATCAAAATCAATGTCAAACTGGCCAAAACACTATATTTCAGTGGGGGTTGAATAAATTTGATCACAACTGTAAGACGTCTGTGTCAGTAACGGCTTCACAGTGGAGAAACGTGGAGGCAAGACCAGCTGTGGTTACAGTAGTCAGGCATGTTTTCAGCCATGGCATTAGCATAAGAAAAGCAAATCAAAGGATGGAACTTAATTTGTCTGATTTAACAGTAGCATTGATTGGAGATTTTACAAGCAAAAGTGGGTTCACAATGGAGTTCCTCACTTCTAATAAGCAAAGACAGCAGGGGGCGCTATTTTCCATTTTATGTATGAGAAGTGCACTTTCTGTGCGTTTAGTAACCTACAAATACGTCACATGATTTACTTGTATCCCTGAGTTTCTTAGGCGTTGTAAAAAAAACGAGGTAGAATTTTTAGCTATTTTTTAGCTATGTAATAGACAGCAATGTATATAAATATGCGGACTATTAGAGCGCATCGTCCTTAGTGCTGGTGTAGTGACTCAGAGTGGAAGTGGAGGCCCACGTGGCAGTTTAGCGAACCAGTATCAGGTTCTGTCTCATTTGATTTAATGCATTAATCATTAGGCGATTTGGACCTTAATTGTTTTAGTGTAAAACAATACCTGCAGAAGATCCAGCTTAAAAGCACTGGCACAATGAACGAATAATGTGTTTCTCTCCACTTCCCTTTCACGGTGTGGCTTTCTGCACCTACACCCACCAGTTGACCTGCGTGTGTACCGTTGCCAGGTCCTACAAAAATATCCCGCACAAAGTCAGTAAACCCTTCCTTCAGAAGCACTAGCCCAAAGTTGTTGACGGGGGCGGCGGGGGGGAGCTAGTGTAAAATGGAGACAAATTGAGTATTATATCGCGATCGATTCTTAGTGTTGACTTGTGACTCCCGCGGGTAGCCCAACTCAAAAGTAGCCCAAAAAACCGCACCCCGCGACCCCAGATTTTTTACCCGCGGCTGGATTTTCAAACAAGCCCAATTTGGCGTGAAAACCGCGAACCTGGCAACTCTGACCATGGCCCTGTTACAAGAAACGCTTGTCCTGATTCGTCCTTTTTAATTAAGTTACCTCACCTGCCGCCTCAAGGACAAATACGTGAATGAGAATACTACCGCTGCCAAGCACAAACACAGTTTAACTCTTTAGTTAAGGGATTATAATCGTACAGACTGACAACAGTTGTGACGTTGAAGCCAAATGTATGAGTGTGAAGTTAAAACCCAACAGGAGGCAAAAACGCACGATAATATGCAACAAAAGGGGAAACAAAGGGCTTTGTGTAGTTAAAAATATCCATGCTAATTATCCGCGTTAATTATTCTGCTCCTCGCGTCACCAGGGGTTAGGACAAGCTTTAGTTTACAAACGCCACACCCGGTAGAAACGCGGCGAGACCAACGTTTGGCCGATAACCCGGCCATATAGTCGGTTCAACTAACGCCGTTGAAGTGTTGTGGTGTTCTTTTTTCTTTTCTTTTTAATAACTTTTTAAAATGTGGTGACAAATCCAGTGCATTCAGGTAGCTAAATAACCAAAAGCTCATGGAGACGAAAGCTTTAAAGGATGTACATTCCCCTTACTCACGCCAGGAGGCGCCAAAGCACAGAGTGCAAACGAGTAGGACTATAATAAATGATTTAAAAAAAGTATTATAAAAGTAAGAAAAATGATTTTAGAATTATATTTTTATTTAAAAATAAATTTTGAATACATAGAGTAATTCAAGAGTAATAAGGGTAAATTATATGTACAGAATCTATAAAATTGTATAGAAAAATGAGTTGGGAGGGAGTAGTTCATGAATCATCTCATAGTTGCTTGGAATTAATCTGTAACACCTGTAACTGTAACACGTACAACAGAACTCATCTGAATTCATCAAGCCTAAATGCAGTAGTAAAAAAATGAACCTGTGTTCTAATCATAGACCTAATTATGGACTAAACATGAAACTAAATACTTTGACCTGAAAGGTTAAACTCCCTATTTAAATATGAGCTCCTAGAGAAGCTGAATGACTGGCCCTCTATGTGAGCTCCAGTCTGTTGAAAATGAAAGAAGATTGGATGAGTCAAGTGTCCCTGTGCTTGGAAACACACTCGTTCCCATTCTCTTTACAACATAGCTAATCAAGATACAATTGCCTGATCATCTGTGATACCTGGGAAAGTTCTGGAATGTTCTGAGTGCAGGTATGGGCAGGTGTGAGGCTTATCAGCTCACTCCACCCATTCTCCACCTGTTATCTGCCCATTCTCTCCACCTGTGTTCAACCTGCCATCCCCAGCCTGATACCTGATTAATTATTCACCAGCTTCTGAATGTTTCAGGACCACCAAATGGTGACCAGGGGCACCGGGCAAACAAGAGGTCATGCAGAACCAGATAACAAGAGTGCACAGGGCACTACACAAACCACAGCAACAAGTCAAACACCAGTGACAAGACGTCTTACCACCTGAGAGGACAGATCCAAAGAGAAATGTTACACTGACACTTGCAGCAGAATAAATACCACCATGTGCATAACCTTCACCATATATTACTATGGCAAGCTATTAAAATCTTAATACATTTCTATTCACTTTGCCTGTTTTGTTTGAAATAGAAATACTATATAAGAGGGGGAGAGGGGGATGTTGGTGTGGATAGGGGGATGTTGGTGTTGGATAGGGGGATGTTGGTGTTGGATAGGGGGATGTTGGTGTTGGATAGGGCGATGTTGGTGTTGGATAGGGGGATGTTGGTGTTGGATAGGGGGATGTTGGTGTTAGATAGGGGGATATTGGGTTAGGGTTAGGTTTTGTACATAGAGTTGTATGTCAATCAATATACAACCATCAGTGCAGATGGATGATAGCCTGTCATTCATTCACTACTTTTTAATGTCATGCGATCGACCCACACTTCCTTCGCAATCGACCGGTCGATCGCAATCGACGTGATGGGCACCCCTGGTATAAGTCAATATAAGTGACATTTTCTGCACTGATTTTGGATTGGAAAGCTACACTGAGGGAGTCCAGGAAAATATATTTTTTTCTAAATATCTGGCCCTATTTTTTTATGGTCCATGTGCAGTCATTCACTAGTATCTTGCCAAGTGCTTTCTTACATTAGTTATTGGGAAAGGTCCAGAGAAAACAATATTCGTGACGTATTCTGGCCTCAAGGTTTCATTACTCGGAACTCTCGCCTCGTTTTCGCAGTTTTATTATTATTACACTAATTACTGGACGGCATGATTCAAGTAACATAATTGATGCGAATGTAAGTGTTAGTATACTGTCCACAATGCTTTCTAAAATTATTACAGTAATTATAAATGTATACAAATGTTTTTATTATATTTCATATGTTTTTCATATGTATTCCATTCAAATCTAGCGTGAACAGGACTAAGCAGTCTGATGCGCAACAGGGTCTGTGGACCGATGCTCACTGTATAAACCGCTCTGCGACATCCACTGATGTTTCGCTTCATTAAAGTGTGGAAGAGTGAGAGGCTCCGCCTCAATCCGGCTAGACAGCACAACAGATCTGTCAGGTGTCTGCTGGAACGTCGCCGTTACCTGCGTTGACGTCCACGAGCTGAGCACCCTTGCATCTAGTCGGGTGACAGGCATCATCCTACACGTACCTAGCTCAGAAGAGCACCTATCCGTCAAATGCTCACCTTCACAGACACGCGGCTGTTTTAATCTCTTTATTTACTTCATTTGGAAATTCCAACTGTAGAAAACTTAAAAACGGCGGAAGATGACCGAATCTAGCGCAAGCCGGTGGGCTGCAAGCGATAGTCAGGTTAACGACCGCGCTTCTGAAAGCCAGCAAAGACCTTGGAGCTACCAGCAAAACATCAACGCCCGAGGTCTCGCCATACACCCACTTTTAGAAGATGATTACGTGCTCGGGGAGGTTGCCCAGCCAGAACCTGAAGTACAGGGGCAGGAGACCAATACGTCGAATGGACAATCGCAACAGATCGATCCGTCCAGCGTCGACCCACCAGTGGAAGAGCAAGTGGGCTCTGAGATAAACAAACCAAGCACTCCTCCTGCGACAGACGAGGCGGCATCATTTTTCGATTCTGCGGCTGCTGCAAATGAAGCCACTGAGTCACCCGAGCCCAAATCAGGGTCGACGCGCTCCAAACATGAATCTACCCTAGCTGAGATTCTCACCGAACTTACTCCAGATCTGCACCCGATTGTAGACTTGGCTTACGGACAGGTAAGGCGGATGTTCCACCACAGGAAAGCACAATGGGGTTGCAAGATAAAGTACAGACTCAACAGGTGGGCACGAGCTACGTACACTGATGAAGCAACCTAGACTCGCTATTCCCTGTACGCAGCCTGAGCCGAAACAAAGCTTTAAAAAGTGTAATCCCTTATAAAACCTCTTATTAAAGCGGGCTTCTCAGTGGATTTCTCTCAGCTAATTGCAGACATGGTAGTTAGACTGAACGTCTGTTCATGGATTCCCGCAGTTTCGTTGGTCCGCTGAGAAATACTTTTTTTCCCAGCGTATTGCGAGCAGAGCAGAATTATGCCTCAGATATGAATAACGCATTTGAATCAGAGAAACGCCTCTCAGAGTCAGACTGATTTGGGTGCACTCTCAGACGAATAATCGTCGTCAGAATTTCACACACCACCATCACCAGCTTCTGAACTTCTATGCAAAGCATGATGTCTGTCAACGACAATTTATTATCTTCCCTTTTGAAACTGTAGCCACAATGGACAACACATATATTACATATTTAGATTTTATGTCATTATGATGTTAATGTGTAAATTAATACTCTAAAACCATATGTACTTTGCTTATCTAAACAAATAAATATTAAAAGCTTTATCGTTTGCTAAACCGTTTACATGTTAAACTATCAGTATCAGATTTCCTACACACACACACACACACACACACACACACACACACACACACACACACACACACACACACACACACACACACACAGAAAGAGAGATATTTGACTTTGCAAATGTGGCAAATGTTCCAGCAGTTCATTTTGGCACTGTTGAAACACCTGTCTGGTTCTCACTAACCGCGCTTTTCACGTTATTTCTTTGCATCTCACGTACAGAACGGTATTCACTGCTTAAAATAGCGAAGTGGATTGTCTTCCACGAATTTCCACGACAGGAATAATGCAACTATTGCAGTGAAATATCATGGCCTGCGTTTCTAATTTAGTGCGCGAGACAGCGGGGTCAGGATGTAGCGTCATAAGAGGTGGTAGTCAAGGCACCTTGTCTCAAAAAAGGAAACATTTTTTGTTATAACAGTGACATATAAACTACAATGTATCATATAGGACTAGCCAAAAATGATTAGGGAATTGGTATACTGTATAGAAAACATTAGTGGTTAAAAGAAATTTTAAAGAAGTAAAAATAAACAGAATAGGCTACATTTATACAATTTGTAGTTAAAACGACGGCGAATCCATGTCCCTGCAGTATATCGTGAAACGTGATGGTGAATAGCGTTAAAAAGTGGGTACGTTAATGAAATAAGTCATCAAAATGATTAAATAAACTCTAACAATGATTTTATATGATTGGCCGTTGTAATTAATAATTTGAGTGACAGCATTAATTCAGTCATCCGGTTGCAGCTTTATGAACGTTCACGTTCCAGAATGTTCCTCTGGTTTAGCTCAAGCTAACGGGTTACCACAGCAGGTTAAGATCGTTGAGATAGCAGGTCAGTTTCACAGCGTATGTTGCCGTAGCAACTATACCTACATTTATTTTGAAACCGGCTTTTGGAACGGAAAACTCTTGAGTTTCCACTTAACTCCGAGTTAACACATCCGGATTAGAGACTAAACACGTTTTCTGGAATACAGTGGGAAAGTAGGCAACTCCTAGACAGCCTGCTGAAGTTAGCGCTTACTCCTGATGGCCCTCAGCTTCCACTATGGATGAGCAGTAGCTGAGGACTGCTTCATGTTTTTGTTTGACTGTAATACAGCTGGTAGTCGAGGTTGCTGGTTAGGGAACGTAGCTCTGTGTTTATGTCGCTGTATAAAAAACGTCTGTGGAGGAGATGCATGACGTGTTTGGCTCAAGAAAGTAGAGCACAAACACACAAGCATGCACAAACACACAAGCACGCACACAAGCACGCACACACGCACACACACACACACACACACACACACACACACACACACACACACACACACGACACACATGCACACACAAGCAAGTACATGTGCATGCACACACAAGCACAATTCTACCGATGTTGCCTGCATGTGTGAATGGAGATAAGAGAAGAGCGGATAAACCTAATTATGCTGTGACCGGTGATGATGATGATGACGATGGGGAAGGAAGCGTAGACTGAAGACTCACCTGTTTGTTGAGTTCTTACCAGAGCACTAACTCAGCTGATACCACTTGCCGTTCTTCTTAAATTGTATGTCTGTCTATGGTTATTTGTGCTTCTTGGCAAACGTCTAACTTGCAAAACACTAGGTTATGATATTGACTCCTGTAGTTTAGTAGTAGTCTGACTCAATGGTATCTTGAATTCTGGCCTATCTGTACTATTACCTATGATGTATTCTGTGATCAGAAACAAAGCACTTTGTAAGTCGCTCTGGATAAGAGCGTCTGCTAAATGCCGAAAATGTAAATGTAAATGTAGGATGGGCTTTATGTGAGTGTGTGTATCTTTATCCTATTTATACGTATTAGGAAATCAGACACTATCTGCACGCATATAGACTATGTGCACACATGACTCGTGATGGTTCGTTAAGAATCATAATCAAATGTGCTGCTGTGCACGTCCATATCTTCAGTCACTATAGAACCACGGCCAGCCAGATTAGAGGCAAAAAATATTCAAATCTCTTTGGGAAGTGATTGCGCTCATAGTACTGAGTGCTTGCTGCACATGATATGCAGAAGATCTCAGTGCAACACAAATCTCAGCACAAGCTGCTTTTGTATTTATGGGGATTATGAAGCAGACGTTGTGGAAAAATATCTCCACTCTCCAACATTTACGAGTGAATGGTTCGGCCTCCAAAATACATCTAAACATCTTCTAAATTCTTGTTTTAATTTCTTGTAATCCAGCCCCAGTCTTAAATAGTTTATCTCACATTTTCTCAGTTTTTCAATTACATTACTGTATGAAAGTTTGAACGTCAACAGTCTGCTCCTTTTTCTTTGGACATTGAGTTTTGAGTTTTTGAGTTCAGCATGTCAGCAGTGTTTAGTGTGTGTATACTCAATGTTCAGTGTGTGTATGGAGTTTAGCTTTTTGACAGTGTTTAGTGTGTGTGCAGTGTTCAGTGTGTACAGTGTTCAGTGTTCTGTTTGTGCAGTGTCCTCACTGTATGCACTACCTCGTTTTTGGCCACTGTGTGTCGTAGAAGTCTTCTCAGACACCTCCTCCCCCACCCCTCTTCCTGCTCACAGACTTCACACCCTCTCCAGAGACAGGAGATTATACACACACTATATCCAGAGACAGGAGATCATACACCTTCTTCAGAGACAAGAAATCTCTCTCACACACACACACACACACACACACACACACACACACACACACACACACACACACACACACAAAACCACATCACTGACAGCATTTGCTGTGGCCAGATACAATGCTATTAACCCAGTTTAGAACTGAACATCACTGCAGGTGACTTCTGAGATCTGTTCTCACTGTCCTGATGGGGAACGTTCATGTGGTAAAGGGTGGTGATTGTCCCCAACCTGGAGAAAGGTCACTAGGAGCAGGGCAGTGTCCCTAATGGGTGTGTATGCTCTGACTGACTCAGGCTGGGTGGCATTCGGTGACTCTGACGTCATCTTGGAGCCGCCATCCGCCTCCGTGCTGTCAGCCGCTCCTTCCCAGCAAGCTGCAGTCTTCGGCAGCCAGTACGGCTCCTCTCCTGCAGGCTGGAGACAGCAGCTGCCATCACAAAGATGGAGGGATGAGAGGAGGGATGAGAGGAGGAGAAGGGTGGATATCGCCAGCCTCCTGGTGCTGGCAGGGTTATGTAATGGTAATGTGGTACCCTCAGGCCTCTCCTCTCTCCTCTCACAGTTCACTCTCAGACACAGATGAGAGAATGAGGAAATGAGAAATATACACTCAGTGATTCTTTATTCTGAGTGATCCTTTATTCTGAGTGATCCTTCATTCTGAGTGATCCTTCATCCTGAGTGATCCTTTATTCTGAGTGATCCTTTATTCTGAGTGATCCTTCATTCTGAGTGATCCTTCATTCTGAGTGATCCTTTATTCTGAGTGATCCTTTATCTTGAGTGATCCTTCATTCTGAGTGATCCTTTATCTTGAGTGATCCTTTATCTTGAGTGATCCTTCATCCTAAGTGATCCTTTATTCTGAGTGATCCTTTATTCTGAGTGATCCTTCATTCTGAGTGATCCTTCATTCTGAGTGATCCTTCATCCTGAGTGATCCTTTATTCTGAGTGATCCTTTATTCTGAGTGATCCTTCATTCTGAGTGATCCTTTATTCTGAGTGATCCTTTATCTTGAGTGATCCTTCATTCTGAGTGATCCTTTATCTTGAGTGATCCTTTATCTTGAGTGATCCTTCATCCTAAGTGATCCTTTATTCTGAGTGATCCTTTATTCTGAGTGATCATTTATTCTGAGTGATCCTTTATTCTGAGTGATCCTTCATTCTGAGTGATCCTTCATTCTGAGTGATCCTTCATCCTGAGTGATCCTTTATTCTGAGTGATCCTTTATTCTGAGTGATCCTTTATCTTGAGTGATCCTTCATCCTAAGTGATCCTTTATTCTGAGTGATCATTTATTCTGAGTGATCCTTCATCCTAAGTGATCCTTTATTCGGTATGATCCTTCATCCTAAGTGATCCCTTATTCTGAGTGATCCTTCATCCTAAGTGATCCCTTATTCTGAGTGATCCTTCATCCTAAGTGATCCCTTATTCTGAGTGATCCTTCATCCTGAGCGATCCTTCATCCTGAGCGATCCTTTATTCTGAGCGATCCTTTATTCTGAGTGATCCTTTATTCTGAGACATCACTGCTGTCTGCTGTGTTTTTCTTGCTCTTCTTCATCGTTTGGTGTTCTGGAGCTCTTCTCACCTTTCCTGATTGCCCCTACCACTGCAGAGCTAGGCAGAGGGAGAGAGGGAGAAAGACAGGGAGAAGGAGAGAGAAGGAAAGGGAGATAAAAGAGAAGAATATAATGGGCAGCACAGGGATCAGGTTGAATAAGTAGTAGAAAGGAGGAAGTGTAGAAAAAAAGTGTGATGCCATGAGTGTGACCACTCCTGCGTCATCCTGCTTCCAGTGCTCCTCAGACTATTTATAGAGGAGGATGTGATTTGTGTTTTTATGAGCTAGTCATGCTATCTAAGCCTCCATCAGTGTGCAGTACAGATACAGAGCTGCAGATCCTTAACATGTAGCAATGTAACAGTGCACCTGTCTGTAATTCAGTCAGTTAAAACCCTCTGGACCGTATGCTTACAGTAAATGTGTGAGCTTGTGTCAGTAGACATGCATACATAAGTGTCTGTGTCTTTGTGTGTTTGTGTGAGAAAGTGTGTGTACCTGGTGCAGGAGCTCTGACTGTAGAGCAGCATTAGAGTGGTGTGTAGTAGAGTTGGAGGACACCTTTAGGGCTGTGTGTAGTAGAGTTGGAGGACACCTTTAGGGCTGTGTGTAGTAGTATTAGAGGACACCTTTATGGCTGTGTGTAGTAGTGTTGGAGGACACCTTTAGGGCTGTGTGTAGTAGAGTTAGATGACACCTTTAGGGCTGTGTGTAGTAGTGTTGGAGGACACTTTTAGGGCTGTGTGTAGTAGTGTTGGAGGACACCTTTAGGGCTGTGTGTAGTAGAGTTAGAGGACACATTTAGGGCTGTGTGTAGTAGAGTTGCAGGACACCTTTAGGGCTGCGTGTAGTAGAGTTGCAGGACACCTTTAGGGCTGTGTGTAGTAGAGTTGGAGGACACCTTTAGGGCTGTGTGTAGTAGAGTTGCAGGACACCTTTAGGGCTGCGTGTAGTAGAGTTGCAAGACACCTTTAGGGCTGCGTGTAGTAGTGTTGGAGGACACCTTTAGGGCTGCGTGTAGTAGAGTTGCAGGACACATTTAGGGCTGCGTGTAGTAGTGTTAGAGGACACCTTTAGGGAAGTGTGTAGTAGAGTTGGAGGACACCTTTATGGCTGTGTGTAGTAGTGTTGGAGGACACCTTTAGGGCTGTGTGTAGTAGAGTTAGATGACACCTTTAGGGCTGTGTGTAGTAGAGTTGGAGGACACCTTTAGGGCTGTGTGTAGTAGATTTGCAGGACACCTTTAGGGCTGTGTGTAGTAGACTTAGAGGACACATTTAGGGCTGTGTGTAGTAGACTTAGAGGACACATTTAGGGCTGTGTGTAGTAGAGTTGCAGGACACCTTTAGGGCTGCGTGTAGTAGAGTTGCAGGACACCTTTAGGGCTGCGTGTAGTAGAGTTGCAGGACACCTTTAGGGCTGCATGTAGTAGAGTTGCAGGACACCTTTAGGGCTGCGTGTAGTAGAGTTGCAGGACACCTTTAGGGCTGCGTGTAGTAGTGTTGGAGGACACATTTAGGGCTGCGTGTAATAGAGTTGCAGGACACATTTAGGGCTGCGTGTAGTAGTGTTAGAGGACACCTTTAGGGAAGTGTGTAGTAGAGTTGGAGGACACCTTTAGGGCTGTGTAGTAGAGTTAGATGACACCTTTAGGGCTGTGTGTAGGGCTGACTGTATCTGACTGTAGGGTAGCTGAATGTAGCTGTCTAGTGTAGAAGACTGTATCCGACTGTAGTGTAGCTGACTGTGTGTGTGGCTAACTGTGCAGAGTTAAATAATTTCCTGATGCTGTTTCACTTCCTGGGTCATACCCAGGGTCATCTCTAGCCTGTGGCATTTTTACTGACCCCAGAACCTTGTTAAAATCACCTTCCTCCTGGAACTATCATCCTCTCTGTCAAAAAAAGAGTACATGAGTGTGCATGTGTGTGTGCATGTGCGTGTGCATGTGCGTGTGCATGTGCGTGTGCCTGTGTGTGTGTGTGTGTGTGTGTGCGTGTGCCTGTGTGTGTGTGTGTGTGTGTGTGTGTGTGAGTGCATGTTAGAGTGAGCACTCTGAAGCTCTGACCTGGATCTGTGCTGCAAAGACGTTTTCAGTAAACAGCACTTAAGTACCACTGACTGTGATCTGACCTTCATGTTTTCCATGACTCTTTAAAAAACAGTGTGTGAGCGTACATGTATATGGATGTGTTTGTGTGTGCATCTAACCATATGTGTGTATGTGTGTGTTGATGTGCGTGTGTATATTCATGTGTTGATGTGTGTGTGTGTGTGTGTGTGTGTGTGTGTGTGTGTGTGTGTGTGTGTGTGTGTGTGTGTGTGTGTGTGTGTGTGTGTGTGTACATGCTGAGATGACTTTATGAAAGTGGACAGTGCCTGGTTCTGATTCCTGATGCGTACTGAAGTTCACAGTGAGCCTGAAGAGGAGGGCTTCATCAGGATGAAGCACCCCAAAGGGCGAGAGAGAGAGAGAGAGAGAGAGAGAGAGAGAGAGAGAGAGAGAGAGAGAGAGAGAGAGAGAGAATTTGATAAAGAATGAGTAAGAGAGAGAGACCAAGAGAGAGAAACAGACAAAAGGCAGAGAGAGACAACCATAGAAAGAAGGAGACAGAAATATAGAAAGACGTGTAAAAAGCAAGAGAGGGAAGGAGAAAGACAGAAAGAGAGATGGAAGCACAAATAAAGAGAATGGTTCTAATGCAATGAATGGAAAATCCTTCTAAACACACAGAAGTAGTGAGAATTAGTGGATCCAGAGCTACATAAAGGCATGAACAAAAAAGCTGCTAGAGCAGGCAGAGCGGGACTGGGCAGAGCGGGACTGGGCAGAGCGGGACTGGGCAGAGCGGGACCTGGGCAGAGCGGGACTGGGCAGAGCAGGACCTGGGCAGAGCGGGACTGGGCAGAGCGGGACTGGGCAGAGCGGGACCTGGGCAGAGCGGGACTGGGCAGAGCGGACCTGGGCAGAGCGGGACTGGGCAGAGCGGGACTGGGCAGAGCGGGACTGGGCAGAGCGGGACCTGGGCAGAGCGGGACTGAGCAGAGCAGGACCTGGGCAGAGCGGGACTGGGCAGAGCGGGACTGGGTAGAGCGGGACTGGGTAGAGCGGGACCTGGGCAGAGCGGGACTGGGTAGAGCGGGACCTGGGTAGAGCGGGACCTGGGCAGAGCGGGAACGGGCAGAGCGGGAACGGGCAGAGCGGGACCTGGGCAGAGCGGGAACGGGCAGAGCGGGACTGGGCAGAGCGGGACTGGGCAGAGCGGGACCTGGGCAGAGCGGGACTGGGCAGAGCGGGACTGGGCAGAGCGGGACCTGGGCAGAGCAGGACCTGGGCAGAGCGGGACTGGGCAGAGCGGGACTGGGCAGAGCGGGACCTGGGCAGAGCGGGACTGGGCAGAGCGGGACTGGGCAGAGCGGGACTGGGCAGAGCGGGACCTGGGCAGAGCGGGACCTGGGCAGAGCGGGACTGGGCAGAGCGGGACTGGGCAGAGCAGGACTGAGCAGAGCAGGAACAGGCAGATCAGGGTTTGTGTCTGGCTGGAGACGGCAAGGCCAGAGTGTGGGGCAGGAGCTGGTCTGAGCACGGAGACCACAGAGAGGAGCAGGCGGAAGACGAGAGCCCTCTGTGGGCTGGGCCTTAGCAGCAGGTGACTTCTGGAACAAGCTGCCGGGCCTGCTCTGGGCTCACCTGGCCTTTAGCCATGACTGCATAGGTTTGGAGTGTGTGCCATGATTCAGAGGTCTGGCTGGGTGCCGGTGTGTGTATGTGTGTGTGTGTGTGTGTTTGTGCATAGCCATGTGTGTGTATGTATGTACATGTTTACATGTGTGTCTTTGTTTTCCTTATTTGCCTTTTGTGGCTGATTCTGCAGCATTTTTATCACGTTAATCTCTTTTGATTGCAGCTTGGCACTGTGTGTGTGTGTGTGTGTGTGTGTGTGTGTGTGTGTGTGTGTGTGTGTGTGTGTGTGTGTGTGTGTGTGTGTGTGTGTGTGTGTGTGTGTGTGTGTGTGTGTGTGAGCATGCATGTGTGGGTGCGTGCATGTTGTGTGTGTGTGTGTGTGTGTGTGTGTGTGTGTGTGTGTGTGTGTGTGAGTAAGCATCAGTTTTTGCTGGAAAAGAGCATACCCGTGAAAAGAGATGTATGTGTGTGTGTGTGTGTGTGTGTGTGTGTGTGTGTGTGTGTGTGTGTGTGTGTGTGTGTGTGTGTGTGTGTGTGTGTGTGTGTGTGTGATATTTTTAGCACCATAGCCCCAAATCCGTGTGTAAATTGACTGTGCATGTGTGCTTGTGTTAGTGTCTCCAGCGCCTTGCTCCAGGGATGGTATCATACTTGTCCCAACCAGCCACTTTGTCTGTATTTCGCATTGTTTGGATGGATGGTTTATCAATCAATCAATCAAATTTTATTTATATAGCGCTTTTTACAACAGTTGTTGTCACAAAGCAGCTTTACAAGTGCCGAGTCCTAGCCCCCAGTGAGCAAGCCAAAGGCGACAGTGGCAAGGAAAAACTCCCTAGTTTTTTGCATGAGGAAGAAACCTTGAGAGGAACCAAGACTCAGGGGGGGAACCCATCCTCCTCTGGCCGACAGTTTAAAACCAGACACATGGAGTGAGGATCAGAAAGAGATCAGTCCTCTCCAACTGTGAGAGTACTATAGAGGGAGAGAGGGAGAGAGATGAAAGGAGAGAGGATGGCAGAGAGAGTGAGAGAGATGTACAGTAAGCGGGGGAGAAAGATGGGGAGAGAGCAAAAGATATACTGAGTGAGAAAGAGGGGGCAGAAAAGAGAGGGAGAGAGATAAATTGAGAGTGGGAGAGAGGGGAGAAAGAGAGAGAGAGGAGAGGGAGAGAGAGAGAAAGAGAGACACAGAGACTCATAGATTCAGGATATTTCCCGGTTTCTCCTGCAGCAGAAGCCTTGCCTGCCCCACTCCTCTGCTCTGGAGTCAGCTCCTCCTCCCCATCTCTCCATCCCTCCTCTCCTCCTCTCTCCATCTCTCTCTCTCTCTCTCTCTCTCTCTACAGCTCACCTTTCCATTTCTTACTCCTCTTTCCTTCTGCTCCCATTGCTCACTAAGACCCTTGAAGACCAGCTCCACATCCACTAACCGCCCGTAATCCATGCATGCAGCGATGCGCACACACACACACATCCATTCACACACACACACACACGTGCTGCCTCTTTTACCCTGAGAGGCGGGAGGAGCTGAAGGGACGTGCTATGGGAAACTGTGTCAAACCGCCGGTTAACCACGTCTCCAAGAAGGTACGTTAATGCCTGCTTCTCATGGCTTTGCTTCATCTGTGTGTGTGTGTGTGTGTGTGTGTGTGTGTGTGTGTGTGTGTGTGTGTGTGTGTGTGTGTGTGTGTGTGTGTGTGTGTGTGTGTGTGTGTGTGTGTGTGTGTGTGTATTTGACCCTAACTGCCTCTGGACTGTGTTGGATGTACTCTGACTGCTTGTGATTATCTCACTGTCTCACACTCTGCTGATGGCTGCAGCTTCTCTCTCAAGAGAAACTCATGCACACACACACACACACACACACACACACACACACACACACACACACACACACACACACACACAGAGAGAGAGAGAGAGAGAGAGAGAGAGAGAGAGAGAGAGAGAGAGAGAGAGAGAGAGAGAGAGAGAGAGAGAGAGAGAGAGAGAGAGAGAGAGTTCTGCTATTGCTAATGACTCAGTGCTCTAAAGGATGCATCTGGTGAGGTATGGAGTGTGAACTGATCTAGCCTGTGAGGCCGTGCTCCTTCCTGTCCATACAGGGACGGGGGGCAGGACAGTTCAGTAGAGGACATGAGGGCACATTCTGTTTCCCACACTCATGCTGGCTGGTTAGGGGGACTGGGGACACACACACAAACACATAATGTGCATATTATTAAGAGAACAGGACAATGTTATAAATGTGGGGGCTTTAGACAGCACGATCATCTGAACAGAGACTGTAATGTAGTGTTATTAATGTAGGTATGTTTGTGTGCATGTATATTTGCATTCATGCATGTCTGTGTGTGTGAGGGACAGTGTGTGTGTGTGAGTGTGCATGTGCGTGTGCGCATTTCTGTGTGTGTGTGTGTGTGTGTGTGAGAGAGAGAGTGTGTGTGTTTTGTGTGTGCGTGTGTGTCTGCATGTATGCATGTGTGAGAGTGTCCTCAATCCTCACCAGCTGGATGCTGATCGCTTTGGCTCTGTACTGATCTGAGCAAAGTTCTTATACATCATAGACCTAAGAGTCTGTGATAAGTGAACTCAGGGTCTGAGATTGATTAACTTAGTGCTTGGGGTTGATTAACTCAGGGTGTTGTCTGTCATGTCTGCTCTTCATCTCTCTGTTGTGAGGTGTCTCTGGTCAGTGAGGTGCTGCCGTTTGCTGTCCTTCATCCTCCTCATCCTCCTCTGGGGCTCTGTACTGCACTTTTAGGAGATGATTTGATGGTGCTCAGACTTTGTTGTTTTCTGAATTCAACCCATGATTTTATTTTTATGTGATACCTGGACAATATCAATACACCCTACAACCTCTGGTAAAGATCGAACATTTATAATGATGTAAATTCTAATGCTTTAAAACTGCTTTTTAGAAATATTTACTGGACAAAATTGTTTAAATAATTTTTTTCATTCTGATTGCAGTTAAGGTACTTCCATTTAAAAACTATTGCAAAAAGTGTCGACACCTAATTCTGAAGTGTGAGAATCTGGAATGATAGTGTAACTGGGATTATCATGAATGTGAGCATAGCTGGAGTGACCACCAGTGTGATCAGAGATGGGATTTATCAGGAGTAACAGTGTAACTGGGATTATCATTGGGAATGTAACCAGTTACTATCCAATAGACCACAGACTGGACTGAATGTTCCGTCAAACAGAAGCCACTGCCCCCGAAATCTCTTTATTCATTCTAGCAGTCTCTAACTGCCCTCCCTGCCCGTCCTGCCCCCACTCGTGCCCCCATGACTCCACCCACCCCCATCAGGACAGGAAGCAGCGTTATAGGGCGGTGCAGGTGTGTGAGGAGCGTGGCGTGTCAGCCGATGTCCTCTTAGCTCAGGCACAGCCGTCCAACGGCATGAGCAGCGTTTTGGGGCCCGCCTGCATCTTCCTGAGGAAGGGCTTCGCCGAGAGCCGGCAGGCTGTACGTAAGTGCGCACACACATGCACACACACATGCGCACACTCACACAAATGCATGCATATGGCCAGCCATGAACATCCACACCCATTTGTTTGCATACATATGCTCACACGCATAACCACATGCGCTCAAATGCACACAAGCGTAAACAAATACGCACATGTGCAAATGTCCTTGCAGACACAAGCGTACTTTTGCAAGTAGATACACTGATCTTTAACACTTGAGATGTGGCACAGGGGGAGATGGCGACCATTTTAACGTTGTCTTTTGGTGTGTTGGTGGTGAGTTTTGTCCTCGGGATGCCGTGTAATCTGCCCGCCTGCTCACGTCAAACTGCAGGGCTGTGATGAGGGGGTGGGGCATGTGTGAGACAGGGTCACATGACTGGAGCTAGCCTGCCCCTCATAGGTGAGGTCTGTCTGTGGGGCGCACCATGGTCATGCAGCTGGAATGAATGGCTGAACTAAAACCTCCTGTATGAAGCACAGAGTTCAAAGGTCTTCTGTGGTCATTTGCACATTTGCAAAGTCAAACCTCAAACCGAGTAATTGAAATTCATTTCATAAATAAGTCAGGAACTTCATTCAATGATTTAACCTTTTTGAAAACT
The DNA here is from genome assembly GCF_052324685.1 of Brachyhypopomus gauderio. Taxonomy (NCBI): domain Eukaryota; kingdom Metazoa; phylum Chordata; class Actinopteri; order Gymnotiformes; family Hypopomidae; genus Brachyhypopomus; species Brachyhypopomus gauderio. The sequence continues at coordinate 15,381,945 of NC_135220.1, read as the reverse complement.
GAAAATCAAATGTCAGCACAGTTCCACCTTCAAACACACGGTACATATCCTTGTGCATGACAGATCAACTGAATTTGCATAACAATTTAAACTACTGAACTGGTTTAAATGGAAGTGCTGGGAAAGGCTGGAATCTGTTATTTTGTATTAAATACATCTTTTTTTCCCTTCAGAACAGAGAATTAAAACCAGAAGAAATGGAAGGTAAGAGGCCTCATGCTCATGTGAAACGTAACTACCTGTTAAAGGACTGAAAGGGTGAAGGCATGTAGACTACAGCATAATCCTGTGAAGACCGAGTACTGGTTTGTGGTATAAATGCATAACTGACAGTTAATGGCAGTGTAATAATTACTGGAAATTAGATTGTTTCAAACAAGATTGTGTGACTGCAACACTGTAGCATTCAAAATCTGATTCGCATCATGACGTAATTGTTGTTCCCCAGAATTTTGCAGATCAATAAATTCATTGCTGGTTCCAGCCGTTCCTGTTTGCAGAGTTTGCCTGCATTAACGACTCTGCGAAAAGTGTTTGCCTCATTCCGATTGCGTGGTCAAGCTAATGGTGCCCCTGTTGTCACCATCAACAAATGTATTGAGTTCTGAAATGGCCAGACACCACTCTCCTTCCCCTCTGCCTGCCAGAGCTCAGGAATGCGTTTGCATCGTACGCCAGGAAGGGCTCAATCAAGTGTGTGAACCTGGGAGACTGCATGAGAACCATGGGATACATGCCCACGGAAATGGAGCTCATCGAACTCAGTCAGCAGATCAACATGAACCGTACGTACTCCCCGTCACCCCACTAGCCCGGCTGGGTATGGCGGCGTGGCGGATTGGTTTGGGTCTGACTCTGTCTGGTTGTGTCTAGTGGGAGGACGTGTGGAGTTCGAAGACTTTGTGGATTTGATGGGGCCCAAGCTGTTAGAGGAGACGGCAGACATGATCGGTGTGAAGGAGCTGAGAGATGCATTCAACGAGGTGAGGAAAGAGTTTCCTGCTTTAAAGTACTGTACAGCCATGGCCAAAAGTTGAAAACGGCAAACATTTTGGTTAAGGTATACTGCCACAGAACCTTTGGTCAGATGTTCATGTTGTATAATGAAGTTCAGTTAAGCATTCTATACATTTAACTTTTCATTCACAAATACATCCAGTTTAAACAATAATAATATTTACAGTATTGACTCTTATTTAAGACTTATGTAATTCGCCTCAGCTTCAGAACAAAATCTTGATTGATAGCAATGCATTCTTGCCTACTCAGTGCTTGATGTTTGTCCACTCTCTTTTTGAGGACTGACCACAGGTTCTCAATGGGATTGACATTGGTGTTTTTCTTGGAGAGAATTGACTTCTTTGCTATCCTTTAAAAGACGTTGTCTCACTGTGTGTTCAGATGCACTATTGGTGACCCGATCACCTAGCTACTTCAGGAGACGCTCCTGACTATTGGCTGACGCCTGAAGCCTTCTTCAATACAATTGGACCTCTCTCTTTGACGTTCTTGCTGATTGGATAAATGGTTTATTTGGGTGCTATCTTAAAAGCAGCAATGTCCTTGCCTGTGAAACCCTTTTGATGCAATGCAATAACTGCGTGTGTTTCCTTGGAGGTAACTATGGTTTACAGAAGAAATCTTAAAAGCAACACTACCCTTTTAAAGCAATCAGTCTGCTCTTCTAACCAGCATGACAGAGTGATATCACAGAGTGATGTCTTGTCCTCATTAACTTTCTCTCCTCAGCTAACAACATCATCACTGACATGATGTTAGCAGGCCATTTTGCAGTGGCTAGAATGCATAATTTTTTGTGACAAGGTCATTTTCATGACATTGTAATACATTTAATCAACTAATTGTAATTCATCTAATGCAAATTGCCACCATATAAACAAACTTTGTGAAAAGTAAAATTTGTGCCATTCTCAAAACGTTTGGCCATGACTGTAGGTGAGATGTGCAGACATTGGGCTCGGCCTGACACGGGTTCATATTCCAGACAAGTCTGAAGAACCGTAACAGCTACTGTTGTGTGTCCCGTTGTCCTTCAGTTTGACGCTAATGGAGATGGTTTGATCAGCACCCCGGAGCTCCGTGAGGCCATGAAGAAGTTGCTAGGGCAACAGGTAAGAGCCAATCTTCTCATCAGGCTCTCCTTGTTTTGCCTTCTCCTACCAATTTGGCCTTCTCTGATTGTTTTCAAGAACTGTTGTTCAGTTCTTCTCTCTCTCTCTCTCTCTCCATCATATATTTCTTTGTCTCTACTTGTGCTCCTTAAAGTCTACATGTCTCCTTTTCTCTCTGTGTCTTTCTCTATTCACGAATCTCTCTCAGCAAGTTCACTTCTTTCTTACACCACCTATTCCCTTACTGGCTGGTGTCAAAATCCTCTGTAGTATATATATATATATATATGCCCTGTAGTGTTTACATCCTCTATGTATATATCCCATGTAGTGTTTACATCCTGTGTAGTGTTTGTCTTCTATAATGTTTGTATCTTTTTATGGTATATAATTCAGCATCTATATTTTTAGTAGAGCCTATATCTTGTGTAGTGCCTTTCTCATGTATAGTGTCTATATCCTGTATAGTGTTTATATATTGTAGAGTGTCTAACTTGAATAGTGCCTATAACGTCTATTGTACTCCAGATACCGCACAAAGAGCTGGAGGACATTGTGCATGACATCGATCTCAATGGAGATGGACGTGTAGACTTTGAAGGTGAGTGCCACAGTGGAGTACTGTACTAGAGTAATGGAAGTGTGCCCATTCAGTATAGTGGAAGTGTTCAAAGAGTAAAAGGCCCTGCTATGAGCTTGGTGCACCCAGTCACTAATTACACCTGCTGGTTTGAGGTCATCAGCAAAACAAGGACGTTGGCTAAGAATCCCAAGAAGTTATCTCACTGAATCTGAACTCTTTGGATAGTGGAACCATCCGGAACCACCGCATGTCGTTAGTGGGCTGTGGGGTGACTCCACCAGCAGACTCGTGTACGGTGTGAAACGGTGCTCGGGACTGACAGAAGCTGCGTGTAACTCTGATGATCCTGCACCGCACTGCAGAGGACTGGAGCAGCTCAACTTTCTGACAGATTATCTCCTAGCAGTGGGATTATTTCATCTCTTAGATTTCCCTCGTAATAAGAGCATAACGGCGCGGAGGACAGGAATAGCCGCGACGGCGGCTCTATGCCCAGGACAGACAGAATAGTTGCTGCACTGCACTCTCACAAGCTGCCACATTACATTCCAGTTAAAGTCCTACAATAATGTCTCCTGTTTCCTCCTCACCCAGAGTTTGTGAGAATGGTGTCTCGCTGAAGCCCGTCTGGATGGAGGGAGATGGATGGTGTCTTCACCAGAGGCACCTTGAGAACACAACTTCTGACCTTGGTGTCCAGTAGCACAACTTTACTCCGCACTTTCATTACAGTTGGCTCCAGAATAAGCCACTCGTGCATGAGCAGGAACATGGGCCATGAAGAAATGTCCCTGGTGTTTACCAGCTTAATCATCATACCCTGAATATATGAAAAAAATCAACCGTTCTGGAAAAAAAACAACAACAAAATGTTGCAACAACAATAAAGTATTTTAACAATTCTGAGAAACACACTACAGTCATTGGCACCCCTGCATTTAATAGTGTGTATGTGATATATATAATGCTGGATGACGAGGGAGAACAGATACCGTTCTTCTATACTGAATCTCTCTGGATCAGAGTCTTCTCACTTCTCTCCATCTCATCCAGTAGGGTTTCGATGGAGTTTAGATCTGCACAGCTTTCATTCTGTGGTTAGTAAACCATTTTTGTGTTAATTTGGTGGTCAAGTTTGCTTTGGATCATTGTCCTGATGAATGATTCAACCATATCAAAGTCTCATCCTCCTGGAACTAGCGCAGGCGGCCAGATTTTAACCTTAAATCTCCATGTTTTATAGTCTTCATGATACCATGTAATCTATAAACAAAAATCTGACAATCACTGAAAGGTTAGCTATCTCTCTCATTTCTCTCAGAAGATCAGACTGATAAACAATAAGAACATTTCTTCATGGCCTTATTTCGTCGGCCAGGGTGTTGGTACTGCAGGCGCTGTGCCCTCTGTCTTCCTCTGCAGTGTGACTGGGTCTGCTGATGGCTGAATCCTTATTAGTGTTGCGCTCTGAAGGAGAACAGAACATCTCCGTGGTGATGCTTTGCAGCAGGACTGTGACAGACCAATCCCTATGCAGGAAAATCTGAGTGTTCCCAGCACTTTTTCCTCCTGAGTCTCTATTAGCAGCAGATAATGTAGATACAGGATGCTATAATTCTGCTGAAATCTACCTATTTTCTCTGTTTGTTACTTTGTGAGAGAAGACGAGTGTATTTCTCTAAATAGAGGAGACTATATTTATGTAATTCACAGGTCTAGTTTCTAATTAATTTATCCTTTACCTTCTTAAGTAAAAGATCATGAGAAACTTGCACTGTTTTTACTGTTAGTCCTACATGTAGCAGTGTGCTGTTAAGATGCAGTTACTGTGTTAATAAATGTGATTCCTTAGCATTTATCAGCTGTTGTTGAATCTGTTCCCTTGATTGTGTTTTCTGTCTGCCCTCAGGATTAGACATGCTCTGTTCTTGTCTGTTTGAACTGTCTCTTGTGTGAACGCTATTGTTTAAATATCAGCCAGGGTCATGTTGTGCACTTTGATCATCCTAAATGTTGTTTCAGTACCATGTCCTGCCCAAATGCAGACAATGCTAGCAATAGATCAATGGGCATTTCTGATTGATTTGATTATGTTTGTTTAGTTTACCTTTGTGTGTATTTGTGTGTGACTCTAAGGGGATTTATGACCTGTTCTTTATGGTTTCTTTTTTCAGGTGTTCATCTTGTGTGATTCTATGCATGCTAAAAGTGGATAACAGAGTGTAAATCTGATTAATTAAAGAGTTATTCTGTGAAACCTTCTTTTCAATACCATATATTGATGCTGCATTATTTGAACACACTGAGTATGCTCTCTGAAATATTTAAAGACATAATCAGCTATAGTACCAAGTATACATGTATGTGACAAAACCATTATAACCCGCAGCACACGGTATTTTTCACATATATAAAGCGCAAACACAAAGCTGACAGAACTGACCACACCGCGACTCGTTGCTGATGCTTCGACTTATTGTACTGATGCGCCACCAGCTGAGCAAAGTTGGGATTGCATTCCCATTGGAGCTTTTAATTTCCAATAATGCAATCAGTAACGTATACGTTAGAAGGATATATTCTTATATTTACTAACATAAGGTAAGACATCGTCTATTTTGTCATTTTGGAAAATAAAATTCGATGCAATTTTATTGCGTATTCGCGGGTTATAAATTATTTAAAAAAATTACAAGTACGCACAACGCAACATTTAAACGGACTCTCGTCAAGTTCCTTTGTCGTTCAACATTTGGGGCCCTTTAGCATCTCCAGCTACGGTCAACTAGAACTGTAGCTGGAGAATGCTATATAACTAGAAAAGATAAAAACGGGTCAGCGAAGGGCAGAAAGAAAGACTGCCAGGATTGCCTTGCACTCTGACTGCTAATGGGTTGATGAGATTGAGATGATGATGATCAGTTGGTGAGCTGACGCTGCAGTAGCAGCTCTAGCGCTTACCCAAACTCGTTTTGGACACTAAAGGTGCTTCTGGATTTGCAAAATTAAACGGTGATCTTGGACTGATGAGAAACAATTAAACCATTTATTTTAGTCGTTTAAAATTTACTGCGCCTTTTGCAGTCGCACGTCGCCGTGGGGGGAGGAGGGGACAGACACACTCGGCCGAGGGCGAAGTGGATCCACGATTATTAACCGCTTTGCTGCTGCCGCATCCGCTCGGCGCTTTTCAGGAAATCGGCAACAGACCCGTTTGTGCTTTAAAGTTGTTGGATGAAACGACAGATCGGCGTGCAATTAAAACGACTTCAACAGGAGATGTAATCGCTTACAAGTGGCGTAAAATAAATGGCAAGTGAACGCATTTCCACAGAACTAACATATTGCTTTAGTTAGCTTAGCTTCCTTTCGCTGGCTAACGTTATTATCTGCGTAAGATTGGTAGCTTCAACCGAAAGAGCTGAGCTAGGTAACGTGGCTAACCCGCTATAGCTACATGATTTATTATTATGTATTATTAGTGCTTCGAGTTAGACGAAGCCTTTCTAGGGCACTGACCGTGTTCACATCACTCATTGTTATTGTTTAGAAAGCCACGTGTCCGTGCTGCGCCGCGTGGGTCCTGGTCGCGGACGGCCTACAAGACCCTATGGTCGCCATTGTGTCCGCCTGCCTAAAATGATTCAAATTCGCTGGAAAACCTATGCTGTGCCTTCTGAATAAATATTTAGGGAGGGGGGTCGATTTAATTTAGCTCTGGATGAATTATAACACGAGTGATTCTTTTGGATGTAAATGTGATTGAGAAGGTAAATTTGAATTCATGTATTTGTACTTGTATTCTTGTCGCCTTGCTCGTGTTTTCCACAGTAAGTTGCTGCGACAGGAACGATGTCGGGATTCAGGATGTATGACACGGCACCGTGCCGGATCTCCTGTCAGGATCTAGTTAGAGAACCGACGTCGACCCACCGGGTGCAACTTCTATAAATCTACCTAGTTAACCTGCTGCGCTTGTTCATTTATCCTGTGGTGTAAATCAACTGGAGTATTCGTGTTTATGGTTAGCTAGTCGGTTCCGTGCTCCAGTTATCACGGCAGTTCTGGTATCCGTGCGGTTAAGATGGAGATTACGTGTCGTTTCTAGCTGTTTTGTTTTTTAAACGTGATTTTAATAACGTTTCTTTATCGATAGCTGATTGCTGGATTGACCACTCTCCATCTTACCCCTCAGGACGTGGTGGATCTCAACGTGTGGGGGACTTTTGTCAGATAAAGACTGATTGGATCTGCTGGCCTGCGGAACCACATTTGCATTAAGTGGTGTTTGAAATGCCTCTTGGACCCCGTGTGCAAGTCGCTGTCGTAGAATTCATGTTGTGCTGTTCGTGATCAGAGGATCTTCCACATGTGCCCATGAAGCCGCTATTCCAGCGCAGGCTGCAGAAACTGAGGCTGTAAAGGCCGGATAACGAGGGCTCGGTGGGCCGCCGTGGACTCGTGGACCTCCCTCCGTGAAAGGACATCCAGCATGGAGTCGTACCTCTTCCCCTTCGACAGTCTGCTCTGCATGTTCCTGGGCATCTCCTTCACCGTGTGGTTCACCCTCCTGCTCATCTTCATCATCGTGCCCGCCGTCTTTGGCGTGTCCTTCGGCATACGAAGACTCTACATGAAGTCCCTGCTCAAGATCTTTGAGGTAAGTAATGCTGCAATGGTTACGCGTAATCTCTTGCCCAGGTGTGCAGTACTGGAGTGGCCAGGTGCCCAGTATATGCTCAATCCACTTTATTCAGATCATGTTTTAGATCGATTTAAAACATGCAGTGTCATGGTGTTACAGTAAGAGTCAGGTGTTTGCTGATATGAAGAGGTGATGCTCCCTGTGAGACACTGTCCTCACTGTGCAAATCTTTATTTAGCGCGTTCTAATTGACAGTAATAGTTTCTGCTGATGAACACTGGATTGTCTCCATGGTTCCCGTGTTCACCTTTTTGGTCACTTTGTGGCTAACGTGTGGTGTAGCTGGAAAAGCCACAATGCTGCTGTTGTCATGCCAACCCCTCCTAGCACTCTGCTCTAGTGACCATATAAAGGAGCCTGGATGATCTTAAAGGGTCACTGACCTCTACAGCTTACAGGAACTACACGTCTGGGTTCCTTAATGTGCACAAGGAAAGAGAAATTAGAATCTTGCATGTCTTATTCCCTCAGCTGCCTGTGTTAAAAAGGGCAAATTTAAATGTATGAATGCAAGGAAAATATCTTGTTGACTGAACTCCTGTTCTGTATTGCATGTATTATTTGGTGGCTAAACGCATGCAGGCCTTTTTGTTTGTTTTGTTAGACCCTAGTTGTTTCTGCAGAGCAGGAATTGGCTCCTGGATGTAGAGTAGCTGTAGATCCAGGAGTGAGCAGAGTGTGTATAACGCAGATCACCTGGTGTTAGGTGGAATGAGGTCAACGTCTGGATCAGTTCACATCAGTTCAATAGTTCCTTCAGCCCTACAATGACTGGTCAAAGGGTAAATGTATCTCAGCAGTGCCTGGAGCAGCTCTGTTGTTTGACCTCATCCATCATGCCGTTGGGCGCAGTAACGCCTGTGTGTGCTCACACACACACACTCGTACTTTGCTGTGCTTTGTGAAATTTGCAGCACTCTTCCTCCATATCAATCTCCCTTGCTTGCTGAGTCACAGTCTTAGCAGTATTTGTCTCAGGAGCAGTGTTTACATCCTCACAGGTGACGCTGGCATTGGCAGACTGCACTGGGTGGGTAGGCAGAGTCTAGTCAACAGTGCAGGGGTAGTAGCTGACGTGTGTGTGTGTGTGTGTGTGTGTGTGTGTGTGTGTGTGTGTGTGCATGGGTGTGTGTGTGGTTTCCAGTGGGCTACACTACGAATGGAGAGAGGAGCCAGGGAGAAGAACCAGCAGCTCTATAAACCTTACAGCAATGGTGAGACAGTCACACACCTCACAGCACACACTCCAAATACTCCTGGCCTCTTTCACACACACACATGCGCCTCCGTTTGTCCTATGTGGCCATTCTTCCTCATCCTTTTCCTCACCCCACACTGCTCTGCAGGCATCATTGCGAAGGAGCCGGCGTCCCTGGAGCAGGAGATCCAGGAGGTGAGGCGCAGTGGGAGTGGCCTCCCTCCCCCCGAGCCCGAGTTCGACATGTCCGATATATTTTACTTCTGCCGGCGAGGCGTGGAGAGCATCGTGGACGACGAGGTCACCAAGCGCTTCACGGCCGAGGAGCTGGAGTCGTGGAACCTGCTCACACGCAGCAACTACAACTTCCACCACATCAGCACCAGGCTGACGGTGCTGTGGGGTGCAGGCGTGCTCATCCGATATGGCATTCTACTGCCCCTCAGGTGCGTTACGGTGGAGGTCCGGCTGGCCGGTGTGTGTGAGACGAGGAGGTCGCTCGGTTCTCGTATGCACAGCCAGGGTTTCTCAGCCATGTTTATGCTCTATGATGCTTCCAGGAGGCACAGCAGGTTGCCATAGCAGGTTGCCATAGCACATCCCCCCCTTGCTTGAGGGAATAGCGGCTCCTTCCCTGATTCACTGTGGAGTTTCCCTGCCGTGTTCGTAGGTTTGCTGCCTGATGTTCGCATCTAATTTTTCCCTTGAGAAATGAGACAGAGGGCTGATCTTTTATTAGCACAGGGACTGTGGCAAGGGCTGATGTAGTTTTATTGGTTTCTTTCTCTGTGTGTGTGTGTGTGTGTGTGTGTGGAGGATTGAAATAAACTGATATTTCTGTGTGTGTGTGTTGGGGGGGGGGGGGGGGTGTTTTACAGTGACCGTATGACAAACTGGGTGTATTTGTGTCTTCCTGTGTGTGTGTGTGTTCCTCTGCAGGGTCACGTTGGCCTTCACCGGTGTGGGTTTGCTCGTGGTTCTCACTTCCATCATTGGTTTGCTGCCAAACGGATGGTATGTTCAGCCAATCAACAGACACGCACACATGGACACGCCCCCACTGGTAATGGTTGGTGGTTCTTTGACTCTGAGGGTGTGTAATTCATTGTGGAATAATAATGACACACATAAGCATACACAATGTGGACTCTGTTAGCCCTTTTCCACCATCAAGGGACCTGATTCTAATTTAGATCCGTTTGTTGCGTTTCCACCTAAATAAACAGATTCTGGAACCCTAAATGTTGGTTCCCAGCTGGACCTACAGAACAGCAGGTTCAGTGTGAACCGTGATAACATACGGGGGCATGTGAAGTTGTAAAGTCATCACACAGTGGGGCTGGACGGGGTGATCAGCCAGTGCATTATGTTGTGCTCGATGGCGTCATGTGAAACAGAGCAAACCAGATGACTGGGGCGCTTAATTCAGACACAGCAACACTAGACCTGCATCTCTGTTGTTAGAAATTCGGCCTTCAGGAATCAGATTCAGGAGTCAGGAGACTGGCCAGCTTCAGTGTTGACAAGTTTATTGACACACAGAGCATGTAACATAAGGTGGATCACGACCAGTTCTACTGTGGTCTATTTGGGAAAACGTTATATACATTGTGGAATGTGGGAGGAGGAAGGAGGAGGAAGATGAGGAGTTTGGGGGGGGGGGGGTAAATGGGGGATGAAGGTGATGAGGAAGAGGAGTTTAAGGAGGTGTCACTGTGGGATGAAGGTGAGGGCACTTGGGCAATCTACATTGGGTTGGGTAGTTGATGGTCGTCACCTTAGGGTTAAGACCTCAAAGGATATACAAACAAAGGACGGAGGTGTTGGGCATGCAAAGGTGGGCAACCATCAACACTTCTCAGGGATTCTGATGGTTGCCACATCAGGGGTTGACGGACAGCAGATGATGAATTATCTCCATAGAGACAAAGGGGTGAGATCTGAAAGGAGTATCTTTTCTCTCACTGTCCACATCAGCTCCATCACTTAACCTACATGTAGTCATTATATGTCTTATCATCAATAGTTGATCTGTGCTTGCTTTATGGATAAAAACAAACATCAGTAACAGCAGCACAAATGTTGGCAGGTAGTCTGTGCCCTCCGCCATCTTGTTACTACTGTTTACTTCTGTGGTGTGTTGGGCTACACCCTTAGTTGATGACACACACACTTGGTTCAAGCAATAATGGGTGGAAAATGCAGGCTGCTTCTCAGAGGTGCTGGAACAGTTTTGCTGTGTGCGTGCGTGTGTGTGCGGCTGCTCTGAATGGCCCCATGTGTCTGCCATGTGTAACAGGATAAAGAGTTTCCTCAGTGAGAAGGCCCATCTGATGTGCTACCGGATCTGTGTGCGAGCCCTTACCGCCATCATCACGTACCACGACAGGTATGGATCTGTTTTCGGGCTCACGGCTCTGACTGCAGCAGCAGGCCCCAGTGTGTGATTCTAGTTAGGGCTTCACCTGCCAGTGCCTGCAAACCGCTGCTCACTAGCGCCCTCTACCCCTTTCCAGTGAAAACAAACCCAAAAACGGTGGAATCTGCGTGGCCAATCACACATCGCCTATTGATGTCATAATCCTGGCCAGTGATGGTTGCTATGCGATGGTAAGTGGGCTAGCTATAGTGTTTGTTTGAGGGGTCATGGGTGGTGTGTGTGTGATAGTGTGTGTTTTATTGAGGGGGTGTGTATGGTTTGTGTGGTTGCAACTAGGCTTGTCCCGATCCGATATTTGGATCGGGCGTATTGGATCGGCAGGCACGATCCGATACGCCCGATCGCAGAAAAAAAAATGCGAGCTGCAGAAAAAAAATGCGGATCGGCAGGCACGAGAAAATGCCGATCCAGACTCCCGATCCAGTTTATTTGAAAGTCCTATCCGCGTCTTCCAGTGCACCCATTTAGATAATCCATTCCAGTTTTTGCTGTGTTTTCGCCAGAGACCGTGTATATATAAGTGGACTGGACGACATGAGTGAAAAGTGAAGCCTCCGTTAGTCAGCTGCCCTCTAGTGGCTGGCTGCAGTACAACTTTTAACCCCGCCCATTCCCATGTAAGTGAACGGGCCGGACGAGAAACCTTGAATTTTTATTACACGTAAAATAAGTTTTGAGCAATTTATATTTTACTATAAGACCCAATTGTGTTAGTATCTCTCCCAGTGTTTTTCTCTACGATAAACAGATTTTATAGAAGTTATTAAGTGTTATTTAAAGGGGTGTGGCGATAAGGTGATTGACAGTTTTTGGTTGACATCTAATACCAGACTCTTAAACGTGAACGCGCTCAACAGCAAAACCCTCTACAGCAAAACTCTCAACAGCAGTATTAAAATCTTTTACCTTTGTTTATTTTGTAAAACGTCAAAAGTGTCTATACTGGTGGGCGTATCCTAACGAATGTCGGGGCGGAGATACAGTCTCTGGCGGAGATACTGTCCTGCCTACCGGTTCTAATGCACATGCTCTGGCTCCAATTTTCATCTACTCCGCAAGCGCATCCAAGATGACGGTGTCCGTGCGACCATTTTCATATATGTAATGCTGCAGCCCGGAGCCCTGGTGGGCGTGGGTAAAGGGCGGAGCATGTGTCAATCATTATCGAATGCAGCCAATCAGATACTAGACTTTCGTTGTCAATCAATTTTTATTAAGCCAATTATCAGCCAGAGTTAGCTGTCAATCATTTTTTACTGCAGCCAATCATCTTAACAGATCTGCCAAATGAAGGCGGAAACTGCACGGAGAAGCTCTTTAAACAGAAGTATATGCCATTCTTGCACAAAAGTAGCTGAATAAAAACATTAGAAGAGCCATGACTTTAGACATTTTTATATCAAAGTTTAAAATACTTCTCAGTTGTTATTCTAGAACGACAGTTTAATGTTTTTTTCCCTTTATTGCACGTATTGCATAATTTACATCATGTGGCGAGTGTAAATTGTTAGCGGAGGGGAGGTGTAAATGGACACAAATTAAGTATTATATCGCGATCGATCGCCAAGTATAAACACCTCCGCCGAGCAGAGCGTTGAGTAGCGATTTCGATTGGAGGATCGTGCTCTATTTTTTATTATTAATTTTTTTGCTGATGCTGGTTCAGCGTGTCGCGTGCCACTGATTATGCCTCGGCGTGCCAACGGTGGCCCGCGTGCCATAGGTTGCCAACCCCTGCTGTAGAGCCTTTGAATATTAAAAATTAGTTAAACATGCATTTGTAAGCCTACATACTGCACATTAAAAAGGGTTGATAATATGTTTATTCAGCTAAACATGATATTTGAAATGTATGCCAACATTTAGTACATTTAACCTCACGGACGTAAAAAATAGTCGGTTTTGGTCCTCTGCAGTTTTAACGGTTAAAAACAAATATTTAAATAGCGACGAATCTAGCGCTAGGACCATGCAGAAAACGACCGCTCCGAGATCCTCTCCGGTAACACGTTACGTTCCTAAAAATGAATTTTTAGCAAACCTGGCAACTTCGTGGCTGCATCCATGTAAACACACGTACGATTTGTAATTTACAGGTTTGAAAACTCGTTCTCGCCCCTATTGTGCAATTTGGTTAGGAATACAGCCGAGCTAAACTATCAAGTTGAAAGTCATCATAGTTTGCTTACCCATTTTGACCCAGTTCCCAACCGAACTTTAAGAATAGATTAACGGCGATCATTTTTATATCGCCCGATAAGAGTATCAAATTAACGAACGCCGTTAACGGCCCACCACTAATTCAAACACACCTAATTCAGCTGGCTACTTGTTATCAAGAGTAAAACACTTTTTAAAATGAGTTTGACAACAAAGTAAGTTGGCTAGATAACTTTAAACTTTAATACATGCACGGATAGGCCAGTATCGGTATCGGATCGGAAGTTCAAAAAGCTGGATCGGGACATCCCTAGTTGCAACACTGCGTTACTGAGCGTGTGCATGCGTTTTTGCTTTTGTTTTGTTGTCATTCTTCTGCTCTGCAGGAAGAACGACTGTTAAGTGTCTGCTGGTGACAAAGTTTTGACAGTTTATTTGTGTTCTCTCAAGCAATAATGAGTCATCAGACAGTTACAGACTTGTTTTGAAAAAAAGGTGTGTGCGCGTGTGTTTGTGTGTGTATATGTGTGCATGCGTGTGCACATATGTTAGGTGGGGCAGGTTCACGGTGGCCTGATGGGAGTAATTCAGCGCGCCATGGTGAAGGCCTCTCCACACATCTGGTTTGAGAGGTCTGAAGTCAAAGACAGACACCTAGTGGCAAAACGGTAACACTGCACTTGGTATTTGTCCTGCAGGATTCACAGTGCTGTAGATCTGTTTTAATCTGTTTGAGGAAATGTAAATATGCTGATCTTGGTGCAGTAGGTCACTGAGGTCAGGGTGTGGCAGGATTGAGTCAGGTTTGTAGTTGAACTGTTGAATCTTGCTTGTTTATTTTAGACTCAGTGATCATGTTGCAGACAAAACTAAACTGCCTATTCTCATTTTTCCAGAAGGTAAGAAATGATCGTGGTTGTTATTATTACTATTATTATCATCGAGTGGTGAGTTGAACGGCACTGCTAGTGTCACACTCAAGGAGTCGTGGCTGTGTTTGTTACAGGAACCTGCATTAACAACACATCAGTGATGATGTTCAAAAAGGGAAGTTTTGAGATAGGTTGCACTGTCTATCCCGTGGCCATAAAGGTAAAGATGAGTCCTCCTCGTCTTCATCCTTCTCCTCCCCTCTGCCTCTAAGTAAACTCTGTGTGTTTGTGTGATTGTGTGCGAGAAGTACGACCCTCGGTTTGGAGATGCGTTCTGGAACAGCAGTAAGTTTGGAATGGTGAACTACCTGCTCCATATGATGAGCAGCTGGGCCATCGTCTGCAGTGTGTGGTACCTCCCACCTATGAGGAGAGAGGTGAGACCTACACACACACACACACACACACACACACACACACACACACACAGAGCCTATGAGGAGAGAGGTGAGACCTACACACACACACAGAGCCTATGAGGAGAGAGGTGAGACCTACACACACACACACCCACACACACAGAGCCTATGAGGAGAGAGGTGAGACCTACACACACACACACACACACACACACACACACACACACACACACTGACTATGAGGAGAGAGGTGAGACCTACACACCCACACACACAGAGCCTATGAGGAGAGAGGTGAGACCTACACACACACACACACACACACACTGACTATGAGGAGAGAGGTGACACCTATACACACACACACCACACACACATTGCCTATGAGGAGAGAGGTGAGACCTTCTCTCTCGGGCACAGGAAGTACACTTCATGTCGTGTTGTCATTTGGTGTGTACATGTGTGTGCAGGAAGATGAGGACGCTGTTCACTTTGCGAACCGTGTGAAGGCAGCCATCGCCAGGAAGGGCGGCCTGGCTGATCTCTTATGGTACGTCCGTCAGGTTCAGCTTACACAGCCGTTTACCGAAGACGGACTCCTGCATGCGATTTGGTGTGTGCGTATTCTTTTAAAAGATTTTTGAAGGCAGCCATAGCACCTCTTGCTGGTGTCCTTCACAGGGACGGCGGGTTGAAACGGGAGAAGGTGAAGAAGGTTTTCAAAGAGGAGCAACAGAAGCTGTACAGCAAGGTGCTGGTGGGAGGCAGCGAGGACTCCTGAGGAGACGTCAGCTGCTCGGACAGACGGGTCACGCAGACCCTGGAGGGCAGGAGGTCTCGGCATTTCTCAGAGGAGGAGGCCGGAGCCCTGGCGACCTCCACAGGAGGTTCACCCTGAACACAAAAGACTTGGCAACAAATGAGGCAGATTGGCGTCTGGCGCCGGGTCGTCTGGTCACTGCGTTCTCTCAGAGATGTTTCTTTGCACACTTTTGCACGATAGTCATCGGTGACACTCAAAACTTTGACATCCTTTGGGACGGAATGTTGCGCGGTGTATCATTTTAAATCATTTCATGTCAGTTTTCTATCTATCTACCTTCTTTGCGGTCTGTTACAGTAGTTACGTGTGTGTATTGTTCATTACTGTGGGGCATGTTCTTCCTGCAGGAGAAAAGTAAAGTAGTCGTCTGTCACAGCAGTGAACTTCGTGCCGTGTCAGACAGGCTTGAGCTGAGAATGGAGACGACACACCTCAGACTCTTGTCTCCACACGTCTGCTTCTCTTGTGCAAGCAGTGTTTTTAATAAAACACTAATCAAGGTCTTTTTAATATGCTCTCCTGTGCTGATGTTACCCCTCGAGTTTGGCTCACAGATTCAATACATGAGATCACTTTTACTCAGACAGAGGGTGCTGCGCGTTATTGCTTATTAACAAAGACTGCAGGTGCTAACACGTCTTTACAGGAACACAGTATCTCAGTTTTTCTTTATTGTAAGAAGCGTTCGCATAGTTGAGCATTTTCAGTTGAGCAGAAACAGTGAAATATTCAGGAGTAGTATGTATACATATATTTTCATTCTGCAAACCTACTTCAGACTGCCCTTATTTCCCAGCTGTGAGATCTGGGATGGAAGTGTTATGGAATGATGCCATAATCATCAATCCATGTCTTTAAGCATTTTGAATGGGAAACTTTTCTCCTGCTCTGACACACACAGCCTACACAGGGCTACAGGACGGGTGGGTTTCCTAATGCAGAACAGGTGATCGACAGCATTGTGTTATTCTCAGTTTACTTTGATGGTGGTGCACTGAAATGCAGGCAGTGATGACAGAAGTGGGCCAGTCTGGACCAGTACAGTGCAGCTGCAGAAAAAGTCCAGTTTATTGCAGAACTGGACCCGTATGTCCTGGGAGAAATGTGGAACTTCAACTGCTATAGGAAATATCTCTTCTGACCAGCTGACGAGGACGTTTGTATCTACCACCATATCAGCAGACGTCTTGACTTTGTAGTCAGACCCCACCCTTAGGCCAGGGGGGCGGTATACGTGAGATAAGCTCCAACCAAACCAACGGTGCACGTGAGCTTCTTATTGTCGCGGGCTCAGACAACCGGAGACGGCGTCCTTTCCATCCCAGAGGGCCGTGCATGAGTAGTGGCTTTTACACTCCTCACCGCGTGGTGTCCACTAGAGGGCGCTGTATGTCGTCAACAATTTTCTGATCTCCAGTAATTGTGTCTTCCACCACCATTCTTTCACCACTTTTCTAATTCCTGTTCTCTGCTCATCTAAACTCAAATATTTACATAACAGCTTACATACGTATCATAGCCAAAATTAGAAGTTTTTCATCTTTTCTTTTACAGTGATTTTGGTTGAGAGTTTGGAAGGTGTATCAATTCATGTGATATGACGCTGATGATGCGCCACACACAAGGTTTAATGGGAACGGCAGTTCTAAAATGGGAACGTCTACTTACAGAGGGCAGTGGAGAAACCGGGTTTGAAAAGCTAACCAGTTTGTTTCCAGTTAAGAGCAAGAATTTGCACACCTAATAGGTCTATTAATAGAGCAGGGAGTTATACTAGGCTTTTAGTGGTGTTTAAGCAACACAAAGACCTGATGTTTTTAAAGGTGTGCACCCTTACTCCTCCCTCAGATACACAACTAATCGGTTCTTACCTGGTGCGTTTTATCTAAATGTTCTCAGCTGACTGAGCAAAGGTGGCTTCCCCTGTGGTTAAGCATTCAGCCCAGGTTTCTTTCTCGTGGTGCTAAGGGAGTTTTTCCTTGACAGTGACTTGTTCATTGGGGGGATCTAGACCTGCTTACTGTAAAACTGCTTTGAACCAATATATGTTAGTAAAGGCTCTAGCATTACAACAGAAAAAACTGTTCGATTTTAAACCTATTGCTTTATTTTTGTAACTGGATTACACCTGTATAGTTTTTGCTTAAGTTGAATGAGTAATGACAACGTCTTACTGGGCAATATAACAAATCCCAGCTTTGGGTCACGTGCAGAAATACATTTACCCTTGCAGCTGTGCGTTAGAACCGGCAGCTACATGGCAGCACGGCCCTCGAGCCCAAGAGCCCTCGGCACGAGCGGGAGGGATGCGCGAGTACCCGGGGGGGGGACTCGCATCCGAACGTTTTCAACTGCAAGAAAACCCGACAGCGCGTTTTGAAATTTTCAATGAAAACAATCTAATCTGACTTAACTTAAAGTGACTTTGTAAAGTTACAGAACGCATTCAAATAGCTCATTATTAGATCCCAGATCTCAGCTGTCCCTGCACTGGGACAGAAACGTCAGTTCTATTTCCAGGAGACCGACATAACCGAGAACCGTCAGTGACTAACCACCAAACAGCCCAAACACAGCTCTCCAGTGTACTGGGCCTGCGCCGCCCCGAACCACGCCCCGAAGTCTGTTGCTTCACTGGACAAGGTAAAAGTTTACGAGAGCTTGGGGAAGGAAGGCATACGACTCTATCGCTTACATCCGTGTGGAGCAAGACTGCGTCGGATGTCCCGTGACGGGTTGATCGGAGGATTCAGCGATGTCTCTAGCGGATCAAAGCCAGCAATGGTTTCCTACGAGCGTGCAGGTAACGGCGCTCCAAGCGCGGGGCTTGAGGATCAAAGGCAAGAACGGCACCAACGACGCGTACGCCATCATGCAAGTGGCCAAAGACAAGTTCTCCACCTCGGTGGTGGAGAAGTGCGTGGCCCCGGTCTGGGAGGAGGAGGCCACCTTCGACCTGCCGCTGTTTCACGGCGACGCCAAGGAGCGCTCCACCCTGCACGTGTACGTCATGCACCGGGCTCTGGTGGGACCCGATAAAGTGCTCGGACAAGCGCTCATCAATCTACCGGAGCTCCACGAAAATAAGGCGCGGGACAAAACCGAGTAAGTGGCACCGGTTTTACTCTCGCAGGTTTGAACGGTGCCTTGATTCCCCGTAGCCAGAAGCTGCTTCTCGTTTTTCCATGTTGAGATGTGACACTAATCTTGGTTAATCTTGGTTATTGGACGCCGCGGCTCAGGTGCTGCTCGGGGTTTGGGCTCCTGGGCTTATCGGAACTGGCGGTGGGGCGGCTCTAGTGCTGACTGCTTTTCCGAGGTCCAATCAGTCATGTGTTTTATGCATCCTGAGCTGTTTAAACTTTGCTGTGAAGGTTGCCACCCAAAGCTTTCGGTCTGGGACACGTTATTCCATTAAAAATGCTTCTGGTACTTCTTGCTGCAACAGAACATGAATGATTAAGGAGAGTTGTGAGTTTTCCACTATGAAGACCTCTTTATTGTTTCATTTCTTATCATAATGATAAATGTAAACGTCTTGAAAGGCGTATTGCGGTTACGCTGTAGTGGGTCAGATGTTGAATAAGCACGTAAGCTCCTGAGGTGGATGGAGGGTGTGAAACACTCCTCTGTTTCTTGGAAATACTGAAGGAATTTGAGCAAAGGTTAGGCAGTGATTATTATTTCCCGACGTCGTATGCCACCACGTTCGCACTGGATCTGCTGAGCAGTGAGTTTTGGTGTGCTTAGCCAAGCACATCTACAGAGGCCTGTCGGTCTTGACTTGGAAGTCACATTTCAGATTGTAAGCTTCCTCTGCAGGGTAGTTACAGTAACTTGCGTGTCCACGTCCGTGCAGTAGGAAACGGGTTCTTACTGAAGACTGGATCTGTACGTGTAAGGAATATGTGACGCAGAAAAAAAAAACATATTGCTCCATCTTTGAGATGTGTGGGTGTGGATAGGTGCACCTCAGATGTTCTGGTCTTGATTTCACGTTTGTATTCCTGGTAGTAGTGTTTTTGCTAACTTCTAACAGCCAATGAGTCGTCCACCTCATTTAATCATGCACACATTCCTCCCTTTCATTCAGTTCATCCATGTCACCTGTGCATTCAAAATAACATGAAGGCAGTACCGCCTCGTTTAAGAGAAGCATACTGATTGAATTATTAGAATTATTTAATTATATTTTATTTAATATTTACCTTTTATTTCTTTGATCTGCTGATTAGTCACAGATGTTTTTCTTTCTCTGAACCCATTTTAGCAATAGCTGTGAGGGTTTAAATATACCATAGCCGAAGTGTTATTTAAAAGTTACTTGTCACAGAGAGCAGCTGAATGTCATGGGCTGTTATTCTGCATTTCCATCTTCATCTGGTTTAAATGCCTTTGGGATTTTGTTTTTGAATTGAATTATTTTTAATCAGTTTTAGATGTAAAGAATATATATTCTTACATTTCCATCAATACCTCATACACTTCACACTAACACACTTGTTTGCTGCTTGTACAACAGGACAGGAGATCATATTAATGAGTTTGGATCCGGCATTTAATTTGTAAGGATTTGTTTTGCTTTTGGAACTGATCTATGGATTCTTTTATACAGACAACATATTTGTATCCTGCCACTAGAACACATCACCTTATTGAATGAAAGTGTGCTATTCATTATAAAAATGCACTCCCAATACCAGCAAAAACAAAGATGGGGGAGTTTATGCTCAGGCATTCCACGGTCTGCCAAGTTTTGCAAGTTACCTAATCAGACAACCATTTCATCACACCCATACATCATCAAATTTTTGGCATTAGAACTCATAATGAGCTATGAAAAATGGAAAGCTAATTTAAGATATGTTGTTGAACAAACATGCTATTAGACATAATGATGGCACACACTCTGTGTCCTGTGGACATGCTGTGTCCGTGTCCTTCAGTAAGTACAGAATGTGAGCGAATATTCAGGACTTGTCTCTCAGACTCAAGTACTCTATGTACAAGTGTCTGGATATGTCGGTTTATCATGTACAAATGTACGTAGTGTGTGTGCATTCTCTGTGCTTCAAGTGTGTTTCATTGTTTCACCCTAAATGAATATTTAACAGCTTTTGCCCTATATGGAGAGACTCCTCATACGTATGTGTGAAGAGCAATGACCTCAGGTCTTCCACTGTGTGGGTAGTTGGATGCATGTCTGAGGTCTTTGAGAGAGTACAGGGGAAGATCAGCTGGGCTTGTTCTGCTTTGCCCAGGGATACCAGCAAAACAGAAGCGTCACTGACATATCGAGTAACTTTAGCGTCTTTTTTTTACTCTTGGTGTGAATTCCGTGAGGCTGGCTGGGGGGGCTGTGCTGTCTCATGCACCTCTGGGCCTTCAGTGCTGATTGTGTGTTAGATTTCACGGTGTCGGCGTTATTGCTTCCCCAGAACTGTGTAGCACAGCAAGGTCTGTGAGTTGGTGTCAGGCCAGGCCAGTCCACACTACATAAGGGTTTACTGTTGCTTAACTTCAACTTCTGCACAGTTAGCAGAACTTGTGCAGTGCAAAGACCTCAGACCTCCTAATACTAATAATACTGATGATAAAAAAAAATGATTATTATTTTGTACACTTCTAGAGTGTGTTATGGCAATTCCCAAAAATGTAGGGAAAGTGTGTACTGAAGGCCTTCACTCCTAACCCCACCCTCCCAAGATGGAAAGTGTGATGTGTCGGTCAGCGCATGGATCTTCTAGGCAGTTCACTAGAGGGTCAGCTGCTATAGCGCTGGGTGGATCTCCTACCCCATTCTGCCCGTGACCCTGAAACAGATCACACCTGCCATCTTGAAGGGCATTGCTGTTCTACAACCACACTCTGAAGTATTAAGGAGAGAGGTCGCTTTAAGAGAGAAGAAATGAGAATGAATCATTAAAGTTCTGAGATCCATCTGCAGCCTTTTCAGTACATGGGAAGTGGAACTGTTGAGAGTGAAGTTCAAATAATGGCCTGAGTCATGGCCTGAGTCCTCATCTTGGCGTCTGCCAACAGTGGGAGTGGAGCTGGAATAAGGCTGTGGATGGAGCTTACTTAAGGCTACATCATCCAATTGCACACCCGGAGAGCCAACCGCAGTTTTAGACCTGCAGTTTTAGACCTGCAGTTTTAGACCTGCAGTTTTAGACCTGCAGTTTTAGACCTGCAGTTTTAGACCTGCAGTTTTAGACCTGCAGTTTTAGACCTGCAGTTTTAGACCTGCAGTTTTAGACCTGCAGTTTTAGACCTGCAGTTCTAGACCTGCAGTTCTAGACGTGCCGTAGTTTTAGATGTATGTAACGTAATATCCAGATAGTGTTTAGTATGTCGCGGGAGCAGATGGAAGAATATTTATAAGCAACAATAATATATGATAGATATATGATAATGTCTGAAGGTAATTTTTGGGTTATCGTAATGTTTATGTCATGAAGGATGAATCTGACTAGCGTTAGTGTGTCTTGGTTCGTTAGTTCTGGCTACCTTTATGGCTACTTAGTAGCTACTTTGATTAAATTTGAAACAACTTAAAGGAAGGAAATTAGCACTTACTACGCTACTATTAATACTAAAAGTAGTAAGCAAGCTAAAGTAGCATTTCCCCATCATTATTAACCCATAAGAACCCAGACTATGTTCTGAATATTGATACAATTGAGCATATTAATATATGATACACATATATTTAGTCTGCTAAATGCCATAAATGTAAATGTAAATATGATCGGTCTGAAGGTCATTTTTGTGTTATCGTAATGTTTATGTCATGAAGGATGAATCTGGCTAGCGTTAGTGTGTCTTAGTTCGTTAGTTCTGGCTACCTTTATGACTACTTTGTAGCTACTTCGACTTTGAGAGAAATGCTATAGTCCTGCGAACGTAAATTTTTGCCGGGGGGGGGGGGGTGGTGGCGAACGTAAAATGGACAAAAATTTGTATTATATTGCGATCGATCGGTCGCCAGTGTTTGCGCCAGAGCGAACTGGTAACTCATTGAATCATAGATATGGATCAGAGGTAAATAAACTAGATTTTTTTTCGGCGTGAGAAATCGGATGTCTGGCGTGTGAGCGAAAAACCCCAAGTATCACATAATATTTGCTAGTTGCATGCCAATGAAGGTATACGAGTAAAATAAATCACTCCTAACATTCTGGAAACGTATGCTTACTCACTGAAAGCATCCTGACATTATGCAATTTTTGCTGATTTTTAATACAAAGTAGCCTATGCCAGTAATCCAGTAGTTTAATTAAAAATAAAATATCTTCAGGAGACAAGCTGTGTGTGTAAATGACAAAATTAATCAAAACTCCCTAAAAGAACAGGGAAAATGAGGCGTACTACTTCTATTTAAATACAAAATGTGGTGTACATTATCGTTTAAAACTTGTCAAATGTTATAGATTTGGCTAAAACAATTCAGAATCAATGGGCTTATTTAACAAATAAACAATGGATTATTACAATATACAAGCCCCTGAGCCTACGGCATGCATTGGAACTGCTGGTCTAGAACTGCGGTTGGCTGTCGTTAGCTACATTCCGAGCCGCTAGGTGGCGCATGGCTAAAACTACAGCACGTCTAGAACTGCAGGTCTAAAACTGCAGGTCTAGAACTGCAGTTGGCTCTCCGGCTGTGCAATTGGATGCATCTCACTTAAGGGGATGTGAATGCAGGAGGAGCTTGAATAATAAGTCTCCATGTGGGTGGAGCTTGAATGACACAGGAGCTTAGGAATGGTTGCTCCAGACTGGGAGAGGCAGAGTAGAATCAAACCACATTCTGAAGTATGATTGATGTTGGTCCATTAGCTAGCAGCTTTCACCAGTGTTGGCAGCTGAAGGTGTCCACCATCTCCCTTCTGTGTCAGGATCCCCCATCCACACATCCAGTACAGCGCCGAGAATAGTGCCAGAGCCATCCAAACATACATACAGTACATATCCTTTGCTTTGCCTTTTTTTTTCCTTTTAATTTTCTGAGAGCAACAGCTATAGACAGTTCTGTTTGTCAGAGAGATCTGAAAATGTCACTTGCATCAGCCGTGTGTGTATTGCACTTTAGCCAACGCCTTGGAAGTGATGAAATTTCCGCAGTGCTGGTGAGATCAGGCCCTACCCTTGCCTTCCTCTGCCGTGGCTTTGTGTGTGAGGTGTTGGGGCGCTGCCGTGTTGGGCTGTGGGTGTGAGATGTGGGGGCACTCCAGTGCAGTGGTTGGGTTGCACCTGAACACAGTCACACTGCGTATTTGTGTATTACCAAAATACCAGCCAACACGTGTTTAAAAGGAAAAAAGCACAGTGCCCAGTGACCACATGCAGATATTTAAATTTATTTTTTTTAGCATGACAGAGTAGGGATGTCACGATACCAGAAATTTATTAGTCGGCACTAATACCACTAAAATTCTACAATTTTCGATACCATGAAAAGTAAACCAACGAAATGAATGTATGTCAACAGAAATGCTCTTATTTTTCCAGCAAATGCTTTAACAGTTTATACAAAGAAGAAATTATGTACACGTAAATCCAAAAAATAGGTCAAAGAAAACCACAGTTGCTGTTCCCTCAGTCTGCTAATAGCATATTAATGTTATGAGTAGGGATACAGAGTAAACTCTGTTTATGTAGCTTAAATATGAACTTTTTACTACATCACTGGTTATGAACTACGGCAGCGTCAGCCTAAGCAAGCTAACGTTAGCTCTTTGTGAACGTTGCTTCCGATCTTGGCGAGATGCAGCTGTTGCAGTTCACAAACAATAACGGTAACATTTCAGGTTACGAACATTTTGACACAATTTGTTCACCTTGAACTCGGCTTGAGGTCTGTCCCTAAGGTGCCTAAGTAAATTTATGGTGTTTCCTCCTTTCGTGACATCTTTTCATACACCATTTGCATAATGGCTTTGCACTGTCCATTACTTGACCCTGGTCATCCGACTCAAACACAAAATATTTCTTCGTGCGCTATGGTGGGTCTGTGAAATCTTCAGTACCACAGGAAACATGAACTGTAACATTTTCAGAATTTTGGTATCGACTTGGTACCAAAGTATCGGTTCTTGTGACATCTCTATGATGGAGCCAGTTTACGGTCATGGAGGGATCGCGGTTCCCCCTCTCAGCCAGAGAACTCACTCGGGCAGGGACTCCTCTGATTCACCAGCATGGCATGTCAGGACATGCCATTGGCTCTTATAGAATGTCAGAATTGAGTGCTTGTTGGAACATCTCACTGCAGGCTGTGCGTGATATGTCATGTACTGAATCAAAATGCTCGACCCATACATACATACACACACACACACACACACACACACACACACACGTCTGCGTTGCTCTGGAGGTGTATGTCTACCTGTGTATATCAATGTTTGTGTCCAGTGCTGGTGATAGCTCTCCCAGTACGTGTTCTACCCACAGCTCTGCTGCTCTAACACCTGCAGTACTGTATTCTGTTATCACTGACAAATTTGTATTATCTTGAAATCATTATCTTGTTTTGTGGATTTAGTTTTAGATTTTGTGATCTACAGTTCCTTGTTTTGATTTAACCTTGATACAGTGAAGCTGAATATAAACATCTGTGTATTTTGGAGTTAATACAATTGGAGTTATTTGAAATGGCAGATTGCATGTTGGCACTTTTAAACCCAAAACACAAATCTGACTCATGGATAAACAGTGTGACCTTCCTCCTCCGCACGATCACTGCCAGCGTCTCACCCTGTCTGACCAGAAAGGAGCAGGAATGTCCTCCCTGAGGCACACAAACACACACTCCCATTCTCTCTCTCGCTCTCATATTTTACTATGAAGCTGATAATCCTGTTATTTTCTTGCAGGTGGTTTAAACTCTTGAACAAGACGGGCAAGGCGGATAAGGACAGGGGCGAGGTCCTGTTGGACATTCAGTTCATGAAGAACAACATGACCGCCAGCATGTTCGACCTGTCCAGCCAGGGCAAGCCGCGATCGCGCATGGGTAAGCTGAAGGACAAGCTCCGGGGCAAGAAGAAGGAGGGGCTGTCTGACTCCGCCTCCGCCATCGTGCCTGCCTCCCAGGGTATGATGGACAGCGAGGGGGAGGAGGAGGAGGCGCCGGCTGAGGTGGCTGCCCCTGCCAAAGCGAAGAAGAATGCGCTGAAGTCTCTGTTTGGGACGCACTCCAACCTGCAGCGCAACACATCCCAGTCCATGTCCACGCTGAGCAGCCTGCCCGAGCGAGACTCCACCCTCAGCTCCAGCGTGGGCTCCGGCCTCGACCTGGAGGCCCCTGAAGGTAAAACGCACACAAGCCTGACCAGGCGTCCTCTCTCCAGTACATGGAAATGTCACTTGAAAAATATCTTGTAACCTTTTTCTTTTATATAGGGAAGAAGAAGAAATTTAAGTTTCTAACGCACAAGCGCACCGGAAGTTCGGATGCGAATCCGACCCAGAGTGCTGCTGGTCACAATCCACCGGTCACCATATGCATAAACGGCAGCCACGTGTACAGCGAGGAGTCGGAACCCAGGAGTATTGCGGGCAGCTCTGGCCACGGGTCCACGGAGGACTTGCACAGGACGGGCTCTGGGGCTGGTGTGGATCCAAACCCCTTCACACACAGAAGGCAGGCAGAGGAGCAGAGAGAGAGGGAGGAGAAGGAGAGGTTGAGACGATCACAAGAAGAGAGGGACCAAATGGAGGAGGAGAGGAGGAGGAAAGTGGCAGAGGAGGAGGAGGAGAGAGAGAAGGAAGAGAGAAAGAGAAAGGAGGAAGAGCAGAAGAAAAAGATTGAGGAGGAGAAAGAGAGGATGAAGATGGAGAAAGAGAAGGAAGAAAAGAGGAGAAAAGTTGAGGAGGAGAAAGAGAAGATTAGGATAGAGAAAGAGAAGGAAGAAAAGAGGAGAAAGGTTGAGGAGGAGAAAGAGAAGATTAGGATAGAGAAAGAGAAGGAAGAAAAGAGGAGAAAGATTGAGGAGGAGAAAGAGAAGATCAGGATAGAGAGAGAGAAAGAAGAAAAGAGGAGAGAGATTGAGGAGGAGAAAGACAAGATCAGGATAGAGAAAGAGAAAGAACAGAGGAGAAAGGCTGAAGAGGAGGAGAAAGAAAGGAAAAGACTTGAACAAGAGGAGAGGAGGAAGATAGCTGAGGAGAAAATGAAGAGAGAGGAAGAGGAGAGGATGAAGTTGGAGGAAGAGGAGAGGAAAAGCGCTGAGGAGGAGAGAGAGCGAGCTAGACTGAGGGAAGAAGAGTATACAAGAGTGGAAAGGAAGAGAAAGGAGGATGAGGAAAGGATGAAGAAGGAGCAGGAGGAGGAACAAAACAGATTGGAAGCAGAAAGACTGAGGAAAGAAGAGCAAAGAAAGACTGAGATGGAGAGAAGACTAGCAGAGGAGAAAAAAGTGAAAGAGGTGGAAGAGAAAGAAAAACGAAGGAGAGAAGAAGAAAAAAGAGCAAGGGAGGAAGAAGAGAGGATGAAGGTGGAGAGAAAGAGAGAAGAGGAGGACAAGAGAATCCATGAAGAACATAGAAAAGCTAATGAGAGGCTGAGATTGGAAGAAGAAAGGATGCAGAAGGAGAGACAGGCGAGAGACGAGCAAAAGTTAGCAGAGCTCAAGAGACTGGAGGAAAGAGAGCGTGAGTGTAAAGAAGGTTCTGAGGCAGAGCAGGAGAGCAGACCTGTGCCACGGACCAGGACCGGGAACCTGGGTTCACGAGTAAGAGCAGGAGGCCCGCACGTGCAGAATCCCTTTGAGGCCATGACTTCCTCCACCAATCCGTTTGAAGACGATGACCCTTCCACCAATCCGTTTGAAGACGCACTCTCCCTGGAGGATTCCTCTGCCAATCTGTTTGAGGAACCTCCCACCACCTCTCAGCCTGGAGGACTTGTTCGCTCAGCTAGAGTCACTGCGGTCAAGCCAAGGTTGGTGCCTTTTTATTTTTATTATTTTTTAACTGTTTACCATCTGTGTTACATGGTGTTTGTGTTTACGTGTGGAGAAACTGCAGCATCTGTGATGTAAGAAGATGGAAGATTTGCTAGTCTAGAGGTCTCTGCGTACTTGTCGGCGGAGTCTACACTGGTGAGGGTTGCACGAATGCTCTTGTGAGTTTACGAGCTCGTATGCCTTCTGCGGGTTTGTTTTGCCCGTCACGTACACTTGACCAATCACGTGCTTCGTTCTGTAGTGTGCTCGTCTGTGGAGATTGCCGAGCTGACATGCACACGACACCATGCATCGGACGTCCACGTTTTACTGTTTGTTTTTCTCGCTTGCTTGGCAACATCACATTGCTTGGCAAAGCCAGACGGCTGTCGTCTTCGCAAGAAACATAGTGGTGTGAGCAGTGGGGGAAAGACAAGAGGAGGAGGTATGGGTGGGGGGTGGAGAGGGAGATGGGTGGATGCAGGGTATATATGGAGCACGTGAGCTATATAGGATGGACATATGAATTCTTATGAATGTGGCCAGTTTCCTATGTAGACTTTATATAGAGCAGAGATAACTCGAGTAAACATCAAATTCTTGTTTAATACTTGGTAAATGTGAGTAACTGTAAATGAGTGTTTTACTCAAAACATTTGAAGTGAGGTCAGTGTGCCGGGTGACGTCCTGTGTAAGTTGGATCTGTATTAGCGTACCTGCTAATAAAGGTTGTCTTGCTCTGCATGATTATTATAACTGACTAACTTCCCTGTCCAAACCTTTTTCTAACCGGTCACACACCACCTCACTGCTAGTGAGACTTGACTGCGTGCTTTGCAGCCACTGCTGTCTGCTTTAGAGGGTGAATTATCTGGCCAGCAGCCAAAACTAGGGTGGCCTTGAGGATAACATGTCTAGGCAGGGATCCAAACTATAGTCAAAATAATATTTGTAAAATCAACCTTGAGTTTCCTTGAATGCATAAAATGTGAAATGTAATCCTGCCTTGCCTTGCTTTGAAATCGACCCCTATAATGAAATTTGATGATGTCCAAGATAGCTAAATAATTTATGGGGAAAACAAAGTTGGGTTGTCAAGATTGGGGGGTAATGAATTATTACCTCCGTCATCTCTGTATGCTGTGCTGGAGGATCTTCCTGAGTTGTGTTCAATGTTTAAACACTGACTCGAGCATCTCTGTCAGCCTGGGCACCGTATCTGTGTGGTTTGAGTAAACTTACTATTGGAGAGGTGATGTCATAGAATCCGTGCGATGTCATAGAATCCGTGCGATGTCATAGAATCCGTGCGATGTCATGGAATCCGTTCTGCTGTGGTGTAGAACACTAGCCTGCACTGTGCTGGTCGATAACGGCATCCTATGAAGATATTTTGCACCTTTTGTGAAATATTCAGTAGGCTGTAGTCGGTGTGTGCCTGTAAGGCAGGGGTGAGTGTGTGTCTCTGTATACCAAGCTATTCCTGTACTCCATTAAAGTTATTCATTAAAGTTGGAAGCTTGTGTAATGAATCAAACCTGTAGTTGCAAGCATATAGTCTTACTAAGGGTTGTGGGAGTTGATTTGTACAAATAGTGATTTTTTTTTTTCCTTAGCTTAATTTGTTAAATTGGGCATCGAGTATGCTCCACCCATTTTTGCGGTTATCTGGCATCCAGTGTGATTTTACAATGCTAACTATAAGCCAATGAAATTTAAAAAGCTGATCTTAATGTAACTAACTAAGCAAATAAAATGTCTAATCACAATAAAAGAACTATCCCCTGTCATGGTCTGTTTTTTTTTTATATACACTGCTTTCTTTGGCAAGGTCTTACTGCTGTTTCGAGCCTGCTAACCTCTGTCAGCCATGCCCCACCCCCCTGCCAAACACACACACTGCTGTTGCGTGTGATATTTCCTGGGATGTATGGCAGAAGTCTGCCCACAGGAAGTGGAGGAAATCTCTGCTTGTACTAAAAAGCTGATCGGGCTGTTTTAATTGGCTGACTCATGTTGATGGTCAGGAAATCTTCCTCAACAGATAACCACTTCAGGAAAGAGGGTAGGACATGTGTGAGGAAGATCTGAGCTAGTTTGTTAAGCATTTCATCTGAATATAAGTTTGAAGTTCTGTTAATTAAAGTGAGACAGGTCCTTGGTGTTCCCTGTGTAAACACTGGGTTCTCTGAGTTCAGTAAGTGAATTGTTCAGCAGAAACCACCCAAGTTCTCCACATTTTCGCTCAGTTCCACCTCCCAGCACACGTGAAGTAATGCAGACCTTATGACTCGGGTGGGTTCAGGTGTGCTTGGTCCTGGAATTGAACAGATCTGTGGACTGCATTGGCAATTTCTTCTTCACGCTGTGCACAGGCCCAGTCATGTTTGAGCACATCGCAGAACAGCACTGGCCTGCTGCTGTGACTTTACCTTCAGGACTGGAATGTGTAAAGTCTGTCCAGCTAAAGCTCTCGCTTGTCTTTATCTTCATCCTTTTCTCTCAGCACCTCAGTCTCTGGATTAGTTTCCCAGATGTCTGTGGCACACACCAACCCATTCTTGGATGACTACAGTTCAGGGAACCCCAGCTGTGCTGATGGGGGCACTGGAAGAACACCACCTAAGAAAGGACCTGCACCGTTGCCCCCACAGAACCAGACAAGGGAGCCGACACCAGCTGCTCCTCCCAGAGCTTTCTCTAGCACACTACTGGAGGAAACCAAGCCTCACTCCTCCTGCAAGGAAGTGTCAAAGTGCCAAGCACCTTTGCCACCAGACAGGAAGAAGAATACCAGAGAAGAGGTAGCAGAAGATTCCATGGTTGATTGTGCCATAGCACTCAGTGACATGAAGGAGAAACATCAACCAGTAGAGGTGGCATCTGTCTCTGAAGATGAACGGAAGCCTTGCCCCATGACGACCCAACAAGGACAAGACATCATAAAAATTGACCATAACGGCTATCAAGGCAAGAAGCAAACCACCTACATCCAGGTATCTGCAGATCATAACATCTCAATAAGTGGCCAGAGTCCGGTAAGTAAGATCCAAGCTAACGCTGAACCCTTCAGCTGTGTTGGACCAGGAGCTACCAAACACAACAAGGGACCAGCACCTGCAAGGCCGTCTGCTGCATATGCACTAAACAGGAAGTCTGGGTCAGAAGATGAACAGTCATACCACAGTGCAAGCCAAACAATGGACACGCTCCACCATGAAAAACAAACAAGTGCTTCTTTAAACTTTGATTGCAATGAAAGCTCTGCAAACCAGAAGCTGCTGGGAGCTGAAAGTTTCACCGGTGCCAACAGCACCAATGCCAAGTTTGTACTGCATGCTGGTGATGTATCCAGCAATGTCTGTGCCATTGAGGGTGTACGGAGTGATCTTGGTAATCATCTCTCTGAAATCAAAGGTGAAGAACAACATCTGGAGGAGATGGCAGCACCGGACGCTTTTAGTGCTCCTTCACACGTAGAGCAACGTTTGCATCCGGAATCTGGTGTCCATGAAACCGACCGGCCTCCAGACATGGAGAGTATCTCCTCTGAGAGGGATGCATTAACAGGGGCCTTTAAAAAGAAATCTCGGGCCCCTGTGCCTCCCGTTAAACCAAAAAGAGTCGGAGACCCAGGTTTATTAAGCCAGCAGTCGGCTCTTCCTGTGACTCTAAATGCGGATGACCACAGCAGTGGCCTTGGCAGCTTCAGCAGTAAAACGTGCCAAGATGATGCACCGGACCCCAGAGTTGGGGCGCAATCGTCCGCTCCAGCTCCCCCTACCTCCACAGGCTCCCCGCTGCCTGCTGACATGTCACCGGTGGTGAAGACGGGTGTTGCCTTGTCAGCAGGTGGGCGCTCTAGCTCGGTGCCCAGGCCTGTGCCCTGGGCCAGGGTGGTGTCCGCCGATGGTCAGGTGGAGCGCGGCCCGTGCGGTGCAGGTGGAGGGGGTGCAGGGACCGCTGCGGCCTCAGGCATCAGGTGAGAACCCTCCATAGGTAGGACATAGCACACCTGTGATATTGATGATCGTAAATACAGATTAAGGTACAGTAATGGAAAAAGGCATTTTAAATGTGATTATCTATTGATGTGTTGTAAATTGGGGGCAGTTTTACTCTGCTGCTCAGGAAATTGCACTCCATGAACAGCAGAAAATGAGCAGCAGTGCCGTCCTGATCTTTAATGGTTGAGTTGTAACACCAGTGGGATCCATGCCTGTTTCTGGATGCCACTTAAGCCTGCAGTAGTGCTAAAAATAAGCTAAGTAGACAGTGAAACTATAGTAGATTTAAAATAAAATGTGCTTCATAATGGCACTAATAAAGCCACAATGCATGTATTACTTCACTATTTTGTGATTAGCTTTTTCTGAGACAGATTAAACCAATTGCCAGATTTAAAAATTCTATTGGTCCCTGTGCAGAATTTAGCATCGAGGTTGCCTTATCTAGCTAGGTTGCTGAAAACAACCGAAAGCTGAAATCAACAGGAGAAAATGAAGAAACAGCTTCTGAAGTTCTAAATCATTGTGTCTATTCCATTGACACTGTGAATATGCAGTCTCTGATGTTCACAAGTGACTATGGTAGTGGACAGCATAAACAGGCTCCTCTAAAAAGAAATCTTAACCTCAAAATTAAATAAAAATATATTTGTTCAAGTTCAGTATTACTAATGGACATCCAAGGAGATTATTCTTTAGGAAGGGGAGAAAGGGACGTTTTCATCAGCGTTCAAACCCCCGTTCAAACTCTTACACACACAGGTCATTCAGTGGTGGACAGCTTCACTGTTGAAATGACCTGCAAGTCAAATGACCAGTTCATGGTGTGTTCTGCCTGTAGCCAAAGGGTGGAGGTACTGATGGATGTCTCTGCTGAAGACTGCATCACATTCTCACTGTTCTTCAGAACCTCTCCACATCTGCACCGTTGGTTCTTTTATAATCTCTCCACACTTTCACTGTTCACTTTAACACCTCCCCTTGTAGCACCACACAGTGAATATAAATGATGTGGCTCACCAGTGTCACGTGTCTTCTGGCTCCTGTCCCACCCTCGTCCTGCAGCTGTGTCCCAGTCCCTGCTGCACTAACACCACTTTGTTTTATCTACAGGCCTCATGCCGTAAAACCACTGAATGCTGCTGACCGACAGACAGACCGCCGAGAAGCGCCCGAGCTCCAAGCCACAGGAAGTGCAGTCCTCTCACAGCCTAAAAAGGTTCACTTCCTGTCCTTTAATTTCTAAGATGCAATATAGATTCCCCCTCCCCCCTTTTTATGGGGTTCATGTTATATGACACATAAACATGTAGCATTATCGCTTCTGGGTGCGTTGTGAAAATAAATGCTTGCTGAATTTAATTCCCCCCACAATCTGTGCCCACACTCCGTGCCAATAAAACGGTGCTGCTGTGCATTCCAGGGCTTCCCATTTAATCAGCCTCCATTCATTTTCCACCCCTACATGCTGCCATGCACTGCCAAAGCAAGCAGCCCTGTGTGTGTGTGTGTGTGTGTGTGTGTGTGTGTGTGTGTGTGTGTGTGTGTGTGTGTGTGTGTGTGTGTGTGTGCGCGCTGCCCCCCCGCCCCAATAACTTCAGTTGTGCAGATCTGAGGCTTGTGAGCACACTGGCATGGAGGTTCTGCCCGTCTGCGGTGGGTTGTGTTGCACACTGACGCTCTGCTGTGTGTGACAGGTGTCGGAGGCATTGGGGCCGTATGCTCAGCTGACACACGGCGAGCTGGCGGCCATAGTGGCGTCTCAGCAGGAACAGCTCTCTCGGCGTGACGCTCGGATCCAGGAGCTCGAGCAGTACATCGACAACCTCCTGGTGCGCGTCATGGAGGAGAAGCCCAGCATCCTGATGGCCATGGCTTCACACAAGAAAGTTGTATGAAACAGGCCGGTGTGTGGACGCCATCACAGGCTCTGGATGCTGTGCTTACCAAAAAATGTCCCAGTTCAAAGGTCATTGTGAGATTGGGGGGGGGGGGGGGGGGGGGGGTCACTGTGAACACTGTCTTGAAGTTATGTTGATCTAAACGCCATGGTGAGGGTAGATTAATCTATCACATCACTTGGAATGGTAGAATTGTAGGTTTTCACTACAGTGTAAAGTCTTCAGCTTCAAAATGCTATTACTGAGCTGAATGGCAAATGGAGGGTTTATTACGCTTCAAGCACGCACTTCTGCTTTTTACAGGTCTGGCTGGTCTCCACAGACCTCTGAACTTAATACCCAGCATGAGACTGAATGTGCCCTGATCTGATTGGTCAGGAGATGCGTTATCATACTTGTTTCTCTTGTCTTTACAGTTCCCATCATCAAAGTTCTGTTTTATTTCTTTGTTGTTTGATCTACAGTTCCTCTTTTATTAAATGGGAAAAGGCAGAAAAAACAAAAGGCCCAAAAATATTCCTTGTGTGGTGTATCGTGTAATACCTGTAATACCTGCTGTAGTAGTACTGTACTGTGTCCTTGTGTTACAAATACAAAGCTTCAAGAACACTATAATACCGATGCTATTGTTCCATACAAATGATGCACTTTAATCGGTGAAACTTTTTTGTTTTTGAAACCAATCTGTAAATATTTGCTTTTTTCATCTCTTCTTGATCTGTAATTTTCAAATAAAGACGATCACAGCTGTTTGCAACTTCCAGAGTCAGCCTGTTCAATGGTTGGGCGGCATGTCTTGGGGGTTGGCATATTTGTCGCTCAGCACTAGGATTAAGTTTCCATGTCTGTGTGGATTTTCTTCCATTATCCAAAAACCTGTGCGTCCAGTGATGAGTGGTGCTCTGTCCTGGTCTTAACCTATTCCCTGCACCCAGTCGGGCTGATGGAGGATAGCCTGTTGGCTGATGCTTCTCGTGTGTGTGTGTGTGTGTGGGTATTTTTGTGTGTGTGGTGTATATGTGTGTGTGTTTGTGATTAAATTGGAAAAGGAGAGTTCTGTCTGCAAAGTGTACATAGGTTTCAGAAAGGTGCTATAAAAAATGTTGCTATACATCTTTATTATTAGATTTAGAAATGTGAGATTTGGCTCAAAAAAGCTAACGGATTCTGGTTCTGTATGGGCTCCTGCAGGTTTTAGCTTCTTATCCACATTTCACGGGAAAAAATAAACAGTTGGTAAAGTAATGGCAGCAGATTATGAAATATTTCACAAACAATAAAGCAATAAGATGCGGAACCAAAGCATGCTCCCGTTTTCTACCCGGAACAGCAAAGCGCCGGGATGTAAACACGTACACATGTCGTTGCTGTCTGCAAGTCCCACAAAGATAGTTCGCTAGGCAAGATAGTCACCGTCAGGATTTGGTGTGGGTCGATACAATAACGCTGTCAGGGTTCGCGTTTCTGTTTCAGTAGCCCGGCTGCCAACTTTTGGCAAAATGTACCTGCTATTTTGCTAATTTGTACTTGGACATGCAGTTGACGTTAGGTAGCTAGCGTAGCTAGGTAGGTTTGCAGGTTATGGCGATAGCTAATATGTTTTGTCACCGTGCTCATGTCAACATTTGTCATGTATATGGCGTGTGATATGCCTGGATAAAAGGCGAGACGGGGACTCTGCAGTTTGACTGGAAAGCGCATGTGTTGTGTCCGGCTGGGTGAACCATGTCTCTCTCCTGCCCGGAGTGCGGCTCCACGAACGTGGTCGAGGATGATCTATATTCCCAAAACCAGCGTGTGTGTGTGGACTGCGGCGCCATCGTCTCCGAGGGACTTTTAACGACCACCCTGAGCGACGAGAAGCATAGCAATGGTAACGAAAGAACATGAGAGATATTTAAAACTGCGACTACACGACCTAAATTTAGTTTAAATGGTTAATTCCTTCATTTTCTGTACAGTGGTGCCATATTACGCTAGCACAGAAGTAACGAAGAGGCCTTGTCCCAATCTTATTAAAGGTAAGAGTACATGTATTTAACAACATTGGTATTTAGGTTTTCTGTTGTGATAGTTTTTCACAGTTGTTGTTTGTCCACAGGGTTGGTGCGGGTGCGCGCGCTGTGCCGTATCCTCAGGTTACGAAGCGACATGGAGTCGGGGGCAGTGAGCCTCTTTGAGCGCGCCTACACTCACCCAAACTTCATCCAAGTCAGCCTGAAGAAGAAGGAACTGTTAGGAGGATGTTGTGTCCTGTTCATCTGCCGTCAGAACAACTGGCCATTGGCTATGTGCACCGTCACCAGTTTGCTGGAGGCGGACCCCGCTTTGATGGGGACGGTTTATCAGGACCTGGTCAAAGCTCTAAGCCTTGAGGGGACCCCCACGCCCAGCATCACGGAGCTGCTGGAGAGCTACTGTTATGGGTGTGTGGTACCACAGGTCTCACTCTCACAGTCATAGGAACGACCACTCCAGATGGCCCAACCTGTATTGGCCTTGTTCATATATTTTCATTGGGCCAAGCTTAGTAGGACAATGACCATGACAATTATATAGTACAGTATACATTACATCATACCTTAGTCTAAGTAGTACCTGTGTTTACATAGTGTCTGACCGTGCTATGCACTTTGTCAGGTATAAGCTTTCACCTGGTGAGGTGCCAGATGTGTTTGCGGAGACACCTGAGCGGCTGGTGCAGCGCAGCGCCGCCCTGGTGGAGCTGGCGGCTGACGTGTGGATAGTGACCGGCCGCCACCCGCTTCCCATCCTCATGGCATGTGTGTATGTGGCCTGGCAGTCCTTCAAGCCCATGGTGAGTGACAGCTAATAGGGGAGGGGCTACGCTCCAGTCCATCAAGCCCATGGTGAGCGACAGCTCATAGGGGAGGGGCTACGCTCCAGTCCATCAAGCCCATGGTGAGCGACAGCTCATAGGGGAGGGGCTACGCTCCAGTCCCACAAGCCCATGGTGAGTGACAGCTCATAGGGGAGGGGCTACGCTCCAGTCCCACAAGCCCATGGTAAGCGATAGCTCATAGGGGAGGGGCTACGCTCCAGTCTCTCAAGCCCATGGTGAGTGACAGCTCATAGGGGAGGGGCTACGCTCCACTTTTGCATGCACAACGCGTTCTACAGGTGACTCTTTACAGCATTGCTTGTGAAATGTAATACAGTGAAATAAGGTTCTAAAGGTTAATCTGTGCAGAACAATCTCTGCACACTCGTAGTCTTATCTAAGGATTTCAGGACCAATATATTATATTAGTTGTTATTTTAATATTGACCTTTTCAATAGCAATATGAGAGATTTAAGACATTGCCCACTAACATAACAATTGGTAATGATGATGATTATTATTATTGATCAGTCTGACCAGTCTCAGGTGTTCCAGATGAGTTTGTTGTGCTTGGTTTAATTAATCACTGTAAGATCAAACAAATGTAAATAAAAGTAATACAGGTAATCTTTAACTGTCATAACCATAGTTCTCAACTGTATTGCAATAATGAGAAAAATACAGCAACTTGATTGCTGTAATATTTTTAACAGCTGTAGCTGGTATTCATAATAAGTGCAGATAATGCACTGATGTTTAGCCTGCTAGTGACCCGAGTTGCATCAGCAGTACCCAGAGTGCAGTGCAGTATGGGTATGTGCATGGCTGTGCGCTGCTGCTCACGGGTGCCTCTCTGCCGTGTGTCTCCAGGCCCGTATGAAGCACTCACTCCACAAGTTCTGCCAGATCGCACGGCTGCCTAAAGAGGCCTGTGAGGCGCGCAAGGAGACTCCGATGAAGAGGGTGGGTGAGCTCCGTGACGTGCTCTGTAAGCTGGGCAGAGAGCTGCCCTGGCTGAGAGGGGGCGCTGTGGAGCCCAAGAACGTGGCCACGCTGGTGGATGACATCCTGAAGCACAGGAAGTCTCTGCTGCTGAAAGCCATGAGCAGCTATGAGCAGGAAGTGGAGCGGGAGTTGTACGAGACTGCGGCCTTCTGTCAGGACGATGGGCCGACCTGCACCGAGCCTGCTTCTGCCAGCCAGCCTCCACCCACGGGCCAGCTGAACCAGTCACGCCATGGCTCTGAAACGCACACTCGCAACGTCCAGACGGCTAGCCCAGCTGAGCCAGAACAGTCGAGGCCAGAGACATCCAGTCCGAGCAGAAGTGGCACTAATAAGACTACGAATGAAAATGCTCCCCCTGCTGGTGATGTGCATTGGGCGAAGAAGCACCTGTTCGTGCCTCCCTGTGCCAGGAATGCAAAGAGGAGGCGGGTGGAGACGCCGGGGCCTCATGTGACGGGCGAGGAGGAGATCTCCGACAGTGAAATTGAGTCGTATATTCGTACGCCCGAGGAGATCAGGGGCTATTTGGAATTCCAGAAAAAGCTGACTGAGAACGTGGACTGACACTTTCTACAAAACTGATGGGTAATGGGGGAACATGCTGGATTTTGCTGTAGCTAACGTTCACTACTGTGTCATTAATTTCTGCTCTTTACCAGTCACTCCCAACAGG
This sequence comes from Brachyhypopomus gauderio, assembly GCF_052324685.1. Classification (NCBI taxonomy): domain Eukaryota; kingdom Metazoa; phylum Chordata; class Actinopteri; order Gymnotiformes; family Hypopomidae; genus Brachyhypopomus; species Brachyhypopomus gauderio. Next base: position 15,344,227 of record NC_135220.1, on the reverse strand, counting down.
GGGCGACATGGAGCAGTAATCAGAGGGCGATCCTGCACTGCACACCCAGCAGTCGCACTTCTGACACCTTGCTGCTGAGTATGAGAGATTCAATGCTAAGCCTCTGAGTTGCTGGGAATGGCGATGTTTTGGTTCATGTCAGTAAATCACCTCTGGGGTTTCCTGATGAGCAGAGCCCCCCCCCCCCCCCCATGTTTTCTGCAGCTACGCACTGCACATGTTAACTGTGAGAGGGTAGAGAAGTAAAGGGGATGCATTGTTTGGATTGGTTGAGGAGCTGGAACTGACCTTTGTTCATGCTTTTGTTTTGACATGTGCTGTTTTAATTCAGCACAGTATTGTTCCATCTGCTGAATTGCGAGTTGGCAGGATTTGACTTGTTTGGACTTATTTTAAGTTCTGCTTATTTTAAGTCCCCTCCAGTAGGCTTCCAGGATCCTGTCCTTATTTTGAGTGCTGTGTACTTATTTTTTGATGCCAAGTCATTTTTACTTGTTTTGATTATAGTCCAGTTTTGGCTTTTTTTCCTAAGAATAAAGAATATAACACCTTGCACATTATCTCTCATGAATTCAACAGTTCATTTGCACATTTCACTATAGTGCTCCACAACGTCTGTATTCACAGAGTTCCCAGTTCCTGCTACTAGCCCTTCAACTCTGAGTGCAAATCATTTTAAAGATGATTAGCCAAACACACCCATGTGCTTTAGTTCTACTGTGGCTTCATCTCTGCAGTGGAGAGTGGGGTAACAAGTCACTCTCTTGTTACCCTACTGTCCTGCACACTGTTGCCCCCATAAACCAGATTAGGCTCGAGGTCTGTTAGGCAGAGGTGTGGTAGACATGATAGTTGAGCCAATGCAACCCGCAGGAAAGACAAGGTGATTAATATTCCTCCAGTTAAACGGAAGACAGGATGAGTAATATTCCTCCAGTTAAACAGAAGAAAGATTAATATAACTGCCGTTAAACAGAAGATGATTGATTAAGTAAGAATCAATCAGAAATTAATATTTTTGTCACCTCCAAATTCACAAATTGAGCACTATAATATGTTAAACCTCAAATTAAAATTTTTGCTGCATTTGTTATTCCAGGATATTAAAGATAATTATTTTATTCCTGATTTAACAAACAAATTGACCTGAATTGATGAAGAAACCTTGATACATTTCTAAAAGTAGTTTCTTTTGATTTGTCGGATTTCGGTGTTTAAAAGTCTCCTGTGGGTGTTTGCTGTTGGGAACTCAGCATTTGACAGTTTGGATTCAATAGGCAACAGAACATTTGGGACTCTTAATGGCCAACAGCACAGTTGGGCCTCTTAATGGCCAACAGCACAGTTGGGACCCTTTAATGGCCAACAGCACAGTTGGGACTCTTAATGGACAACAGCACAGTTAGGACTCTTAATGGCCAACAGCACAGCTAGGACTCTTAATGGCCAACAGCACAGTTGGGCCTCTTAATGGCCAACAGGACAGCTAGGACTCTTAATGGCCAACAGCACAGTTGGGACTCTTAATGGACAACAGCACAGTTAGGACTCTTAATGGCCAACAGCACAGTTGGGCTTCTTAATGTACAACAGCGCAGTTGGGACTCTTAATGGCCAACAGCACAGCTAGGACTCTTAATGGCCAACAGCACAGTTGGGACTCTTAATGACCAACAGCACAGTTAGGACTTAATGGACAACAGCACAGCTAGGACTCTTAATGGGAACACCCTTTCTCCTGCTGCTCCCTGCGTGGAGCCTTATGTGAATATTTATGTATATATTTATATGGCAATAGTGAGTAACCATGGCATTAACTCCACCTCAACAAAATGTGAATGCCACCTTTTGTTTTCATTGCTCTCTGTGACTTGTCCAGATAATTCAGTATATACCAGCACAACAGGGTTCAGTTTTCCAATTGCTCAAGAGATTGGTCACTCAGGGTTGTTGACATTTTCTAAATCGGTCTCTTCTGGCACTGGCCTATCTCTGAATTACACATTGCTGTGTGTGATCCCTGAAGTTTTAGGCTGGATAGTTAGCCGAGTCGATTAAGATCTTGTGGAGAAACTAGCAGAACTGCAGCAGCAGAGAGCTTGTTCTGTACTGTATGTTGGCTGAGGGCGTTGTGAGGTGAACTCGAGGACTGTTGCTCAATGTAGAACAACAGCCTGGACTTAATTGCTGGGCAACACCTTCTTGTATCTGAGCTGTAAGGCAGCTTCATCCTCTGTGGCACATTTGGAAAGCAGTTTTGCGTCAGCCCTCCCGAGGTCTGTGAGCTCTTGGTCATTTCGCATTAACAGCTCGTTTCTCGGGCGCAGAGGAGCAGAGCTACAGCACACGGTTGCACCATTTTCAACAGTTCTTTATTCTCGGTATTGTACATAGTTCGCACATAAAGTCCTTTGTTAATATGTGAGTTGTAAACTTAATCACCAGAAAGGAGAAAAAACAACACATTTTTACAGACCCACATCACAACAGACAAGTCTTACATTTTAGTTTGACTGGCAAAATGTTTATTTTGCTTTGGATAATTAAGGGAGAGCTAGGGATTCTGTCCAAATGTGTTTTAGTATTTAGTTCAGCCAGTGATTCGGCTCTTTAGTATTGCAATGTGCTGCGTGTTCTTTTAACCTATGAAGTGAGCACTAGAGAATCCGTGGCCTTGTCAAAGTTCTAGTGTTCAGCATTAAACCCTGAACTTCGCGTCGTGGCGGCGCTCACAGCACCACGCTGGCCGCCGCGCAGCGATTGGCCGGGACACGAATGGGGTGGCGGCTGCAGGCGAGCATCCTGTGCAGCTCGGCCCGGAAGCGTCCGTGCAGCCAGGCGTAGAGGAAGGGGTTGCAGCAGGCCGAGCTCATGGCGCACAGGTGACACAGCAGCTGCACTAGCAGGAAGTGACGCTTGCTGATCAGCCGGATGTCCACGTCCCGCAGCACGTTGAAGACGTGGATGGGCAGCCAGCAGATGGCGAACGCGGCCACCACCAGCGCCACCAGCCTCAGCGTCCGGCGCCGCCGGGCCCTCTGCGCCTCGGCCTGGTCCCGCGTGCACTGGCCCGGAGCCACGCGGGTGCGCAGCCTGACGGAGATGCAGAGGTAGGAGCCGCACACGGCGGACAGTGGCAGGACGTAGGTCAGGAGCAGCGTGCCGTAGGCGTAGGCCAGACGCCACCTCTCCTCACCCAGCCAGAACTCCTCGCAGATGGTCAGGCCTTCCTCCGCAAACTCCACGTGGTAGGTGTGAGAGACGGCGGGGGCGGCCAGCACGCAGGACAGCAGCCAGATCCCTGCCAGCGCTACGACGCAGGCCCCAGCCGACGGCCTCTTCTTCAGGGGGTGCGCGGTGGCGTGGTACCTGTGGAGGTAACACCAGTGGTTGAAGAAACAGCACCCAACTGGATGGGGTTTAGGGTCTTCCTTACAGAAATGCAGCGATGATTAAGGATGACTTTATCTCAATGGATGCGACTTTAATCACAGACGGCTCAGCTCTCTATTCTGTGCACTACCTAACGTGCAAAGACTCACCTGTCCACAGCTATGGCTGTGAGGGTGAACACGGACACGTAGACGGTGACGGGCTGCGTGAGGAACACCAGGTAGCACATGAAGCGTCCAAAGGCCCAGCCGTGGGGGTTGAAGGCGTACGCCAAAGTAAAGGGCACGCACGTCACACACATGAGCATGTCGGAGAAGGCCAGGTTCCCGATAAAGTAGTTGGTTACGCTGTGCATCTTGCGGGAGCGGCAGATGACGTAGATGAGCAGGTAGTTGCCGAGAACCCCCACTATCACCACGACAATATAGCAGGGCACGATCAGAAGCTTAAACGCCTGCAGCAGCTCCACATCTGCAAACTTGTAGCTCTGATTGGCTGAGCCATTCTGTCCCACCATCACTTCATACACGTGGTCACCAGAGGTCTCCAGACTTGTATGTTTGTCACTGCTGCCCTCCATAAACTGTGTTTATTGATCTCCCTGTAGGACTGAATGGACAAAATCAGTAGGCTACACTGCACAATATGTCCTGATTCTGTTAAAAACATAATTATAGTTTCAACCAACCTGCAAAGTCTTATTAGTTAGTAAAAAACATAAGAATTTCAGCTTGTACGTTCTAACTACTGCCTCTGTGATGTTTCTCTGTCACTGGTCCTTGTGTAATGACACCTTTCACTATATAAAGGCATGCACTTCCACTTGCAGTGGAGCAGTAAGTGGCAGAGAGAACCACAGACTTAACACTTAAAAGTTCATGTGTGCTAAAAACACTGATTCACAGATGGGGGTGGGGATGGGGGGGGGGGGGACTTCCTGAGGTAAACATCCCCAGTGCAGACTCTGATGAGTCACGCTCAACACTTCCTGCTTACTGCTGCCTCCTGCTTCTAATTTCCAGCCACCTCATGTTCTCCATGTGCTGGAGCTTATACGTCTGTGTCAGTGTTCATTTCCTTAGCGCTGCATAATTGCAACAAATAAACCCAAATAACTAATACAGAGCTGACCATTTTTTTTAGGTTTTCACAAATTATGTAGTTATTTACAGAATGCTGTTAGTGATTTATTACTTTAGTTCTATATAGAATGCTGTTGTGAAAGGTTTAAACTGATCAAACTCAATAGTATAAACTAATGGATGATTTGAACTGATTCAGGAAATCACTTAATCTCTTTCACTGATTTGGGGTTTTGCTTTTACACTGAATCTTTGAGCACTGGCAATTTACTGTGGGCCCCGTAGTGTCAAGGTTTTTTAGCAGCTTCTCGTGTGTTTCTGCATGTGGCCAGGCGGAGGCGCTGTTTCCCCAGCTGTACCATCGACTTTCAGCACTGCTGAGCTACGTCTGCTGTTAAAGCTGCACCTTCGACTCACACCTGCTGTCAGGCCAACAACCATCTGACTGCTTGTAAAACTAATTAAGATATGAAACAATTGTTAAAAAATGTATTTCACAACAGAATCCTATTAGTGATTGGATTAATATAATGAGATTTTAGCCCCTGAGAACAGCTTCTCAGTTAGTGGGCAATAATATGCATGATGACAGTAATGATAATTGTTTGGAATTGTAAAATGTAATAACATATCAACTGCACCCTAACGCAATTAAAGTACACGTTAACTGCATAAACAAAAAGGCATTTTGGCCCATAATTATAGTTCATGCGCTGATGACGGACATTATTCTTTTTCTTTATATTCCTTTTCCTGATAGACCTAACATGTTCATATCTCTTTTATTAACTAGTGTTTAACTTAGCAATGTACGTATCCGAAATGTTTTGGTCATACTGCGCGCACACAGACATGGTCCGCGGAGAAGGGACATTTCATATCCTGTGTGTCCCTGAGGCTTTCGTAAGCGTCTTTAGAGCGCCGTGTCTTCTGTGTGTGTGTATCTGTATCTATCTGTGTGTGTGCGGCTGGAGAGAAGGCAGGGTTAAAGCTGGTGAGCTAAACGTGTCCAGCTTCCTGAAGAGGTCATCAACCTTCAGCGAGTTCAATAAGAACTAACGGCAGTATACCGGATCCGTTAAATTTCGCCTCTATGTTATCATTCAGATAACATATTACAGCCCTCGTGCCAAGTGCACTGCATGCGTAATTGTGCGCGAGACCGTTACGTAGCCTCCTGTAGATTTCTTTTATGGATGCGGTCATCATCTTATTAGACATGACAGCAGCAATAGTTTGTGATCATCCGATAAAGGAGATAAGATAATAAGATCTATAAAAGCCGTGACACATTTTATTACATAGCTTGTGTATAGCTTCTCCACAGTGATGGAGAACGGTGATAAAAATGTGCACAGCTTTAATCACAAACTTCATTCACGAGACAATAACCTATAGGCTCCAATCTGATGTAGTTCCACGTTCCAGTGATTTAACAGTTTAACAGCCTTAACGTAAACGTAAAAAACTAAATTATATAAACACGACACTATACTATCTTAATCAGTACAAGATACGCACAGAGGATATAGACTCGGAAAAAGTACTTGAATAGAGGATGTTTACTGATTTGTCATTTCAAATTACTTAATTCAGATAATCGTACTAAAAACGAGACTGCGACGGATTTAATACTGTACAAATATTTGAAATACGTCTGACATTCACAATACCTGGAACACTGACGTCCGTATTTCTTCTTATTCGTTCATCCGAGTGCAGTGGGAATTGTTTTTTCTCTGGGTAATCGTGTCTCTAACCGGACCGCAGGAGCGCTCGCACAGTGTTCTGGTGTTCCGTCTCCACCGCAGTGTGAGTCCGGGCTGTTGGGGCGCAAGTAACCAAACGCAATAAATCAGCGCGACAGCCTGCAAGTGCCAATTAGCGTTTAATCACTGACACGGATCCACGTACCGGGGGAAAAACCCACTCGTGCAGCCCGAGCTTATATCTACGAAATGAAAACTTCTAAGAAACCCTACCAACCTAAAAGTTCATTTTTCAGAAAATAACCGAATAAAGCGCATTGTTTAACATTACTTATGGAAAAGACTCGGGATTTTGTCTCAAAATAATCCATATATTATTATGTTATCTGCGTTAATTCATCCGTGTCGGATTCACTGATATCAGTGAACACCGTCTGTATGAGACGCTCGCGATTTTTGCGTAACTGGTGTGTCACGTCCACGCGTTATAGATAAGACTGTTTCTCTCACATTCTGGGTAACATGCCTCTTCTGTCAGTATGTTGCCAAGTGCATCATGCGTCAATACTTAGAGGTGACTTGGCACTGCATTAAAAGTAGCCTACTTACATGCAGAAAGACGTGTTGAGGTCCGTGATGTACCGATTCAGTAGCTGAGCGTATTTAAGATTACTCTTAATTTTAAGAGTAAATACAGGTGTTTCGAAAAGATTCTTGATGATGCTCGAATTCACCTGAGCGCAAAGGAGGAGAGCTTCCATGACATGTTTTCTGTACTGAGTTGCCTGCTGACGGACTGATTAGACCAACGGGTCAAACTGAATGATTAATCCAGAGAATACTGCTTCAACTGACCTCCTTCATCCGACTGCTTAGCTGCTGTGTTAGCATTCAAGAAGGGTTGTTTGGTTCAAAATATTTACATTTGAGATTTTCCTGTAGTCTTCATGCAATGTACATTTGCACAGTTTAACGATGTGCTATTGTGTACTGTGAGAACACAGAATGGGTGAGGGGAGCGTGTCTTTATGGTGAATGTTATACATGTACTGTTGTACTCTTATAGGAAAGTCTTGATTGGATATTATTTTATGGTTTGGCCATTGATAATTTGGTATAACTGTTGTGGCTCGCCACACAACTGCGCAGTGAGACCTAGACACATCCAGGAGGCCTGGGGCCAGTTGTTCCTGTGGTCCAGCTGAGGTTCTGATTACCATGGAGTCTGTCTATCATGACATGAAGGAATAAATGGAACTCGTGAACCAAAGTTTAAAGAATAATGCAACAGCCTCCCTCTAGCACCTCCTAGCACCTTAATTGCCTCCTACAGTGACAAATTTATAGCTATATTATTCGTTTGCTGAGATGGAAAAAAAAACCCCAGCCTGAAGTAAACATCCCCAGTGCAGACTGATGAGTCACACTGAAACCTTCTTCTCCACCGCTGCCGTGGAGCCATGCGTGGACCTGCCCGTGATCACGTCCTCTCTGCGTCTCTCGTTTCTGCCAGCCTTCGGGCTCTCACGCAGTTCCAGCAGAAACACACTTGTGTTCTCCATGTGCTCTAAGCGCGTTCCTCCATCTCCATGGTCCCTCACTTACTGAGCTTATGCTGCAAAGATCACGCTGAAAACACAACGTGTTCTCCTTCAGCACAAAGTAACAATACAAGGTGATAACGAAATGTAACATCTGTTGAACTTATCAAAACAAAAACAGATATATAGAAGTTTCAGAAGTTCAAGCCGGAGAGGGATAAAAAAAAGTCCAGTGCTGGGAATTCTGGAAGTTATGGAGTTCCTCGAGGTGATGAGGGCCAAAACCGCAGCTGACACTGGGATGAAGACTCCTGTGGTCCCACAGTTACAACTGTAGTGCTTGGTTATGCGTCCCACAGTTCCCAGTTATGCCTCCCATAGTGCCTGGTTACTGCTCCCATAGTGCCTGGTTACGGCTCCCATAGTGTCTGTTTATGGAGTCCTGCTGCTCTCTGAGATGTGTAACACTCACAAAAATAAGCAGTAATGTGGGAAGGAAATGTTCTGAACATAACTGAATTGCCCAAGGACTCAATGCAGCTCACGGCTATTCTGCCATATTCCATCTCACCTACATCTCATGTGTAAAACTACATCTCATCTCCATCTCATCTGTCAAACTCCATTCCATCTACATTTGCACATTTGGTGGTATCTGGGCAGGTCCACTAATTCTTTTCTGTAGATAAATTATTCATTTACACAACAATAACAATTTCATTACACTGAGACATTCAATGGCCACATTGGAAATAGTTCTTTTTGGAAAAGTTAAAGCAGAATCACCCAGGGTAACTCTGAGTGTGCAAACATATTTAGTGCACAGTGCACAGGTTCCTAGAGAGTGCTAGCAGAAGAGACCTGTGGATAATCTGCTGTGTTTTAAGAGGGACTGACTGATGTGCTGAGCTCTGGTACGGTTAGGACAGAAGCTATTCAGAGAAGCAGGTACAGCCTGTTTTATGGGGGAGATGTGACTGCTCATTTCTGAGTGAACACTCTGCCCTGAGAAAGGTGCACTTGCACCATGTCGAATTCACAACATACCCTAGTTCCCAACCCATACCAAACCCTAGTTACCCACCCATACCAAACCCTAGTTACCCACACTTATCAAATCCTAGTTACCCACACTTATCAAATCCTAGTTCCCTACCCATACCAAACCCTAGTTACCCACACTTATCAAATCCTAGTTACCCACACTTATCAAATCCTAGTTACCCACCCATACCAAACCCTAGTTACCCACACTTATCAAATCCTAGTTACCCACACTTATCAAATCCTAGTTACCCACACTTATCAAATCCTAGTTCCCAACCCATACCAAACCCTAGTTACCCACCCATACCAAACCCTAGTTACCCACACTTATCAAATCCTAGTTACCCACACTTATCAAATCCTAGTTCCCTACCCATACCAAACCCTAGTTACCCACACTTATCAAATCCTAGTTACCCACACTTATCAAATCCTAGTTCCCAACCCATACCAAACCCTAGTTACCCACCCATACCAAACCCTAGTTACCCACACTTATCAAATCCTAGTTACCCACACTTATCAAATCCTAGTTCCCTACCCATACCAAACCCTAGTTACCCACCCATACCAAACCCTAGTTACCCACACTTATCAAATCCTAGTTCCCTACCCATACCAAACCCTAGTTACCCACCCATACCAAACACTAGTTACCCACCCATATCTAACCCTAGTTCCCTACACATACCAAACCCTAGTTACCCACCCATATCAAACCCTAGATACCCACCCATACAAAATCCTAGTTACCCATCCATACCAAACCCTAGTTACCCATCCATACCAAACCCTAGTTCCCCACCCATACCAAACCCTAGTTCCCCACCCATACAAAATCCTAGTTACCCATCCATACCAAACCCTAGTTCCCCACCCATACCAAACCCTAGTTCCCTACCCATACCAAACCATAGTTACCCACCCATACCAAACCCTAGTTCCCCACCCATACCAAACCCTAGTTCCCTACCCATACCAAACCTTAGTTACCCACCCATACCAAACCATAGTTCCCTACCCATACCAAACCATAGTTACCCACCCATACCAAACCCTAATTCCCTACCCATACCAAACCCTAGTTACCCACCCATACCAAACCCTAGTTCCCTACCCATACCAAACCATAGTTACCCACCCATACCAAACCCTAGTTCCCCACCCATACCAAACCATAGTTCCCTACCCATACCAAACCATAGTTACCCATCCATACCAAACCCTAGTTCCCCACCCATACCAAACCCTAGTTCCCCACCCATACCAAACCCTAGTTCCCCACCCATACCAAACCTTAGTTACCCACCCATACCAAACCATAGTTCCCTACTCATACCAAACCCTAGTTACCCACCCATACCAAACCCTAGTTCCCTACCCATACCAAACCCTAGTTACCCACACATACCAAACCCTAGTTCCCTACCCATACCAAACCCTAGTTCCCTACCCATACCAAACCCTAGTTCCCTACCCATACCAATCTCTTGTTTGCTTCCCAAGGCAAACTCTAATTCCCTTCCCAGCCTGCAAGTTTGTCTTCAGATCAGCATTTTATGGTGCATCTCACACACCATTCTGCTACAAATTTAAGATTACTCTTAATTTTAAGAGTAAATACAGGTGTTTCGAAAAGATTCTTGATGATGCTCGAATTCACCTGGGCGCAAAGGTGGAGAGCTCCCATGACATGTTTTCTGTACTGAGTTGCCTGCTGACGGACTGATTAGACCAACGGGTCAAACTGAATGATTAATCCAGAGAATACTGCTTCAACTGACCTCCTTCATCCGACTGCTTAGCTGCTGTGTTAGCATTCAAGAAGGGTTGTTTGGTTCAAAATATTTACATTTGAGATTTTCCTGTAGTCTTCATGCAATGTACATTTGCACAGTTTAACGATGTGCTATTGTGTACTGTGAGAACACAGAATGGGTGAGGGGAGCGTGTCTTTATGGTGAATGTTATACATGTACTGTTGTACTCTGAGAGGAAAGTCTTGATTGGATATTATTTTGTGCTTTGGCCATTGATAATTTGGTATTACAGTTGTGGCTCGCCACACAACTGCGCAATGAGACCATCTAGACACATTCAGGAGGCCTGAGGCCAGTTGTTCCTGTGGTCCAGCTGAGGTTCTGATTACCATGGAGTCTGTCTATCATGACATGAAGGAATAAATGGAACTCGTGAACCAAAGTTTAAAGAATAATGCAACAGCCTCCCTCTAGCACCTCCTAGCACCTTAATTGCCTCCTACAGTGACAAATTTATAGTTATATTATTCGTTTGCTGAGATGGAAAAAAAATTCTGCTACAAATGTGTGTGTGTGTGTGTGTGTGTGTGAGTGTGTGTAGGTGAGTGTGTAAGTTTGTGATGGTTGTGGGTGTGTCAGGTGTGAGTGTGTGTGTGTGTGTGTGTGTGTGTGTGTGTGTGTGTGTGTGTGTGTAGGTGAGTGTGTAAGTTTGTGATGGTTGTGGGTGTGTCAGGTGTGAGTGTGTGTGTGTGTGTGTGTGTGTGTGTAGGTGAGTGTGTATGTTTGTGATGGTTGTGGAGTGTCAGGTGGTAGTGTGTGTGTGTGTGTGGTGGGGTTCTAATCTTAGAACCTCTGCTCAACTTCAAAACTACAGTGCATCATAAACTGTATAGTGGTGTATGCTGGATTTGTTTTTTTTCTCTCTCTCTCTTTCTCTCTCTCACTTTTCCTTTTTCCATATCTCTCTTTCTTTCTTTCTATGTCTGCCCTTCTCTCTTCTTCTGGGTCCTCTTGATCTCTCATCTCTTTCACATCCCCCCTGCTGGACGACTCCTCTGTCTTCTGATCCTCTCCTCTCCTCTCCTCTTCCCATATAACATCCTTCATTCTTTCAATTCTGTTTCTTCTCTCTCCCAAGTTTCATCTTATGCTTCTTCCCTTGTTCCAGCTGAGGTTCTGATTAACATGTGGGCTGGTAACCATGAAATGACATGATGCAAAAAAACCAAAATTGGAAGAATAATGTACGCATGGTTGTACCTGCGCTGTCACAACAGTCTCCCTCTAGCACGACTGTCTCTTCTCTGAGCTGCTCACCTTTTCACACTCAGGCTCTTTTCTATTGCGTTTGCTGTAACTCTCAGTGAGGAGGTTGCTACCTGCAGCGCTTTCCTCTCAGTCACACGATCGTTACCACAGGATTCTGTCTTCAGAACCTCACCTGCTGTCTGCAGGTAATCTGCGCAGGCCAGTAGCCTTCACACTTCAGACCACCCACATTCGTTTACACCATCTTCCTCCAATCAAATGACAAGGATTGAAAAAAACTACAGAGAGTTCAGGCAGCTTCCTGGCGGCCAGCCGTCTCTACACCCTGGGACTCTTCACTTCAGTGGAAGATAGTTAGACCGAATGAACACCGTTAATAGTTCCTCTTCGAGTCCTACTGTCAGGGTTCAAGATCTTGTGAACAGTTCCTGTGTGACAGCTGAGCTGTGTGGTTGTCCTGAGCACGTAGTCTTGTGTTTATTGTTGTCGTGTGTATCCATAACATCATTCTCATTGATCAGGGCTACACTAGTGACTGTCTGCACTGTTGATTATACCACTCTCTCTGCCTCTAGTGTGTACATGACATCATCATGTTGTAATTCGTTGTGTTGTACTTTATAGTTATGTTTCACAGCACGTGTAATCTTTGAGTACATTGCTGTGTTTGATTGTGTTGTGTGGTTCTGTAAATACGTTGCACAGAGGCTAAGGAAAAAAGCTTCTTTCATTCCATTATTTGAGTATTTATACATATATGGATGCAACAGCAGTAGACATCAAACCTGCAGTGTGATGCAGTTATGATCAAAGCAATAAGGTCCTGGGTGTGTTTGATTTGTTACAGCCCAGTGTTTGCTGGAGGTTGTAAGGACTGTTCCCTCACAGAGCTGAAACGAGGGCTTGCTGTGAACGCCTCAGTTGTCTTTGTTTTGTGGTCAGCTGGAGTGGATTTTATGAAGCTGATTTGTCATGGCACGGTGGCAAGCAGAAGTACTCAAGCTCAGGCCTGTATAGATGTTTCCAGCAGGGGGCAGTGTTTCACCCCTGCTGTGCTTGCTTGAGTTTAGCGCCACAGCAGATCAGTGCGTGTCCGTGTGACGACACACTGCCCCTTTGTGTTCTACCTGAACAGTCAAGTGACTGATTTGGTCTTTTAAATCTGTGCTCCAGGACGACTTTAAAACACACCAATTACTGTGAAGCTCAAGAGCAGTATAAAGGCATTTAAATTTAGTGTAATGGCATTTAGACAGCGGCCATTTTGGGTGAATCAGTAGAACAATCTTTTCTTGAACAAAAATACTTTCTTTTTTTGTGTAATTTTAACTAACACTCTGATCTTTAATAGTCAGTTGAGAATACTTTGTGACCAGTAACAGCATGAAGTAAGCTGACACTGGATCATGTTTCTCAGCCCCACCTCCAGATGGCGATAATCCATCCTCCTCAGCCAGCAGGTGGGCAGAACACCTGAACCAATTCTTTGCCACATTTCTAGCATCTTTTGCACATCCCAAGAACACTTTACAATCAACACACAGATTTTACATCCAATCACCACACTGGTGAGAAGCAGCAGCCAATTACACACTGAGTACCCTGAACTGGAAACCACCACCTCCTGGGGGCCCGCGTCAGGTCACAGGAGAGGGGGAGAGGATAGCACTCAGGACAGAGCACCATCCAGCACTGGGTATGCAGACACACTGTCATTCACTAACAATTACACCAAGACCAATTTGGCCTAAACTCAGTTTTTGGATTGTGGGAGGAAACCACGGACCTTGGAGAAAACCACACAGACAAGAGGAGAACATGAGAACTGCTTAGCCAGAAGTGGCACGAACCCAAGACTCAACTGCTGAGAGGCAACTGTGCTAACTGTGTTAAATGTGTGTTCTCTATGCTTACTCTGTCACTCCAGCCTTTTAGCCTATTTTAAGTCAAGCTGTTAGTTAGTAAAACACTGCTCACAATTCATACACACACGCTCTAATCTGAAATGATGTAGTTGTAAAGTTCTCGAATGAGCATACAATATGTCTGTATTATTGTATCTGTGTGTGTTTGTGTGTGTCAGTTTAGACTGGTAGCACCTGGGTGGCTGCTGAAATATGCCTTTGGAAGTTTCCTTGGGACAACTTGGGTCACCTTCTTATTGAGTCTCAAAATGATAGTGAAGTACACATGATTTCCAGTGAAATGTTCCTTCATAAGTTATGTAATCAAAGTGCCACTGATAAAGTCCCGTGTAAGGAAACACCACCTGCCTAAACATTGTGTCACCAAAACAGTCCACGAGTCCGAGACTGGTTGACTAGTTACCGTTTCTGTAATTCTGGTTGGTTTGTTTCTGCAATTACTGTTGCTGCTGGTTTTGTGGTAACTTGTTGAATTCTTAGTGAGAGTCTGTGACATGGTCTTCATGAGAACAGTTGGAGCCTTCGATAAAACTGGACACTTTTTTTTTACTGCACTTACTGATAGCGATTATATTTGAGATGGAATGGAAAGAAGTTTGGAGTCTTAAAAGGGTCTTGTTCTCAAGGCATTGCGATCTACATAATCTCAATAAAGAATCAAGAACTTGGTGTGTTTCAGCAAGTTGCTTGATTGTGCTGTAATACAGAGACCTTATGCAATACAGAGTCCTTATCTGCTCTAAGGATCACAAAACACTTGCCTCTAACCAACCTTGCTTCCTCATTCCTCTTCTTCCCCTCTAATTTTCTTCTCCTTCTCTCCTCCGCATCTCTCCCTAATCATCTTCTCCTTCCCTCTCCACTTCATTCTCCTCCTCCCATCTCCTCCTGTCTTCTCCTCTGCTCTCATCCCACCTCCTCTCCTCTCGGGCCTGTTCTCCTCCTCTGTGCGCTCCCGTGTGCAGGACTGGTGCCAGAGGCAGTGGCATGTGGAGCTTTTGTGAGGGGAACACAAACGAGGGGTGATGAGAAGTAGGTGCCATGCTGACGAGAGTACCCTGAGGTCCCTCAGCAATCAGAGCCAAGCTCCCCATCTTACAGCTCCACCTCTATACTCAGCTCCACCATGGCCCAGAGAGCAAGAAAGATGGAGGACATATCTCCATCTCTCTTTCTCCATTTCTCTCTCCACCCGCATCTCTCTCTCTGGGTGTACAGTGAACCCAGCCAGACACATTGGAGATATGATTCATCGTCAGTGATCTTAAGATGAGTGTCTACTCCACACACACACACACACACACACACACACACACACACACACACACACACACACACACACACACACACACACACACACCCCGAGCAAGAGAGAGAGAGAGAGAGAGAGAGAGAGAGAGAGAGAGAGAGAGAGAGAGAGAGAGAGAGAGAGAGAAAGTGAAATAGGTTGATGGAATCACTCACTTTCCACTGAGA
>NC_135220.1:14971525-15024025 GCF_052324685.1 Brachyhypopomus gauderio | reverse complement strand
GAAGAGGTCTGCACAGGTCCTCATCAGCTGCAGGAGGGATGACAGCCCCAGGTCAGCTACTGGCTTCAGCACAGCATACAGGACTTAGCGGGGACAGACAGTCCCTGGGATTTACCCCAGCTGTTTCTGCAGCTCAAGGTACCTTCTCTTTGGTCATGTAACTGATTTCTACTCAGTTACACTATACAGCTGAGCATTATAGGTAATCCTTCAGCTATCTCCACAGAGGACATATGAAGATTAGCCATGCAGATAATGTTACTGAAGGCCAAGAAAGAATCAATCACTAAGCAGACAGTTAAGGCTGGCGGCTACTGTCTAGTCCAGGGTCCGTATGCAATACATAGTCTAGTGGTTTTGTTATTCTCAACACAGCTGGTTCAGATAATGAGGACAAGGAGTGTATGAGGAGCTCACGTCCGAGTCAGAGCAGGAAAACACACTACTCAGCAGAGTTTCAGACAAGACAGACAGACTACAGTTTGACAATCCTGCTGTAGTCTCCTTTTCTCCACCTCTCTCCCTGTCTCTCTCTCACACACACACACAACGTACCCTCCTCCTCTCCCTGCGTGTGAGCTGTTGTCCATGCAGGAGCCTCCACACCATCCTGCCAGCAATCTTTGTGTCGATCCCCAGCAGACGGAAGCCATGGTAATAGTGCTTCAGCTCATCCAGAACCCTCTGGCCCAGAGACCTGCGTGCCACCGCTGTGCTGCCTGCCGGAGGCGGCTGGGACCCGGGGACGACAGACCCCGAATCCTGTTGTGCATCCCCTGCACTCACTGGGGAGTCTGTCGCCTCCCGTAGCCAGGCCCAGGAGCTGTGAAGCGTCCGCGTGGAAACATATGCAGGCTGCAGCAGGTAGGGGGCGCTATAGTGCAAAGGCAGGGGCCCGGAGCGCACAGGACATCCAGCCAGCGCTGAGTGGTAACGGATACATGCCGAGGACGGGACAGCACCGTGGTGTTTGGACAGCAAACAGGACCCCCTGATTACAAATACAAGTATGGGCATTTATAGTCTCATCATTACAGTACGAGAGAAGAATTCTTATTTAAAAATCACCAAGTATATTGTTCTGGGGGGGAAATGCAGAGAATACGCAGATAATCTCACCTAGATCTAGTCACTGCGAGCAGCATTTGAGAACTTAACACGGACATGATGAGATCTAACCAAGGATTCCTGCAGAAACACAAGGACCGTGCTGTAAACAGATCTAAAATCATTCTAGAAATATTAGAGACAATGAATTGACGCAAAAGAACATGTTTTGTTGTTTACTCTGACATGACTGATCCTGGATGGGGAAAACATGCTACGATGTTAAAGTGGCCAAACGTTACACTCACTTTACACTCAAATGGATCCTTGCGGCTTCTAAACTAGTATAACTACCCTTTATCTACATTAGGTGCAATATAAAAGTAAAGTTACCAATGCGCCTGACGAATTATCACAAAAAAAATCTAATTCGCATTCCGCTGTGGTTTAACATGACCAGAAACAGAAACAAAAACTAAAGTAAAAAGTAATTAGTTTTGTGTTAACAATTAAAATCTATAATCCAATCTAACTATTTATTTCAACCTGTGCCGTTTGTTTAAAACTATGTAAAGAAAAGCCGACATGGGTTAATTAAGGCCACGTCTCGCCTCGGTCAGTGTAGAGCAGGAACAGGCCGAGGCTGCTCGGCTCTCAACAGCGGGCCTCGGCGCCGCTGACCGGCGTCTTTACAGCAAGCTTTGCCAGCCACTTCCGACAACAACATAATGCCATGAGTAATCTGAAAGTATGTGGAGTACTGCCACACTCTGCAGAGTTACTTAGCTACGTGACACGGGCCTGAAATGCGATACCTGATGACTGTTTAATAGTTTAGGCCTTACTAGCTGGCAGCTTCGGGGAAACGCTGGTTAGCTAAACAGCGATAACGTTACACTGCCGAGCAATGAGTCTAAACACTAAACAGCTCACCGGCTACGTTACGAGCTAGCCAAATCATCCTAGCTATCTTAGCTACTAGGTGCGACGTATGTCAGAGAAAGTACCTCTCGAAAAGTCCGTGTTCTGGATGTCTTTCACAGTTAGACCGCCACCGTTGGATTCAGTAACAAATCGGGTGACCGTTTAGCCTCGCGAGCGGCGAGATCCTCGCGAGCGGCTTGAGGGTCAAATTTCTTCGGTGTCAACGGCTCGGCAGTAAAACAATTTATTGTAGAAACGAACTTAGCCATTCACAACCACTAGTCGTTCCTCGATACTGAAAACAGCCGATAGTGACAATCGCTGAACTTTACGCAGCGTTGTTGGTATTCGTAAATTGTAAAAATATATATATATATATATATATATATATATATATATATATATATATATATATAAAGGCTAGCATATGTCGCTAGCCGCTCGAGCTTGTTCCAACGGCTAACGTCCAGAGTCTCCGGAGCTCAGTGGAAGATTACTAAGCACCGAGAGGCTCGGGCGAGGGGCGCGGGTGACGTCATGAATGAGCTGCACCAATGGAGAAGGGTTTCGCGGCCTTGGTGGCGGCCAATCGGCGTCCTGGACTTGGACAGGCGATGACTGGAACGCCCCTTGATTTCACCCTCTGACGTAAGAGGAGGCTGATCTCAGTTCAGATTTCGGGGCACATATGACGAGCGTGGTATTCATAAATCGCCTAGGATCTCGCTCTGGGATCTGCTGTTTGCTGAAGTATCACATTACGGCGTTCACAGGGTTGGTAGCTCGTGTTTACACAGATTGAGTCGCTGTTTTGTTGCCGGAGCAACTGTATATTTGCGGCACATGTTTAAATACCTTCGTTCAGTAAGCTTTATTGGCACGACCATATTCATATTTACAGTATTGCCCAAGAAATATTAACACAACAACACTGAACATTTAAAATGTATAAAACAAAGCCTTGTGACTACTAAAAGGAAACACTGGTTTGTAATAGCTTTGTTACTGAATCTTAAGTATATATCTTTGTTCCTTTCATAACATGAGTAAGCAGTGATTATGGTTTATCGAGCAAACAACTAAATACTTTTATAATTATTAATGTCAGACACGAATGACGAGCACATGTAATCAGTTTTGATTCTCTCCCATTCGAGGTTAGTAGGCCTTAATAGTACTATATTAACTCAATAAATCTGTCAGTTTGATAAATTACCCACAAGACACTGTGGCTGCCGATAGAGTTCATGCGGCTAAGTGCAGTGCACGCAGTGGTGTTTCCCACACTAATAAAGCTGATTCAGCTCTTCGAATGATTCGTTCTTCAAAAACAGGTGCCTGCATAAAAAAGAACAGAAAGTGTAAGTATATGTTGATATCCCCATGGCTAATACCGAGAAGACACTGGCCTAAACAACTGTATCTTGAACCAACAGATATTAATGACAGCAGTCTATAGTGCTCTGATCTGACTTCACTTATTACATGGTGTATTCAGTAAAATCACGCATATTAAACTGGTCCTTTTAGTGTAGATGTACAGTAGTCTGAAATCTATCAGGCAACTGTTAATCTCGTGTGTTTTTACTGTGTGTAGTGCTAACAGCTAATTATGAACAGTGTTCATATTATTCTCGCATTTTTCATGTTTGTATTAAAAATTGTTGTGGGTTTGGCCGACTTGGAATTTGTGTTAACAACATTTACAAAACCTGGTTTGTACTCGATTGCCACAAATAAGAACCTAAAAGAAATATTGATTGGCGACAGTTTCTAATGTGCTTATATTTCAGACGATCGGTAGCTTTTATTTGTCTCAACAGTTGCACTTAATTAAAACAAGGGAGAGAAAAAAAACTACCCATCCCAAGATGCTTTTCACATCATGCACCATAGCCAATCAGCAGAGCTCTCTTTTGGCGCTGACTGAAGACGGGCCTTGAGCTGGGGGCTTTTGTTGCGGCCAGAGAGAGGGCGATAGCTGAGCTAGAATAAAGTCTACTAGGAGCCAAATCTCCATAGGACTGCTCTAGCATCCCGCGGAAAAAGGGGCCTCTCCCGATTTTACAGCCACCAGTTACTACCATGGGGATGGAGAATGGACTGAGCTAACGCCATTGGTCTACAGTGGAATATATTTAGGAACCGAGGAGTCATACGTTGTCTTGTTCAGTCTTTGTGCGTGTGTGTATATTGATGTTAAGTGCACCCGGAATCAAATTATTCGGTGTATTTGTTTAGAATGGAACACGCTGAAGGTACCGACATTTTTCATTCTACCGTTGTTTTTTAGTCTTATTTGCTCGTGGCCTCAAAATATTTTTTTTATTTTTTGCTATAATTGCATTTTATTTTCGCAAATAAAACGCTCGTTTTGTCACATATTTCGCGCGATATAACGGCTGTTGGAGATGTAATCCAGCCAGTTTGATTTAAAGGACCACGGGCAGCCATGTTGGTTGATATGTTCGCATTCCCCTATACGTTTTCACGGCCCTCGGCAGGATGCGCTGTACTGGGGGGAAAACAAAAGAAAAACTTGTTTAAATGCAGCAAATAATTGTTAACTGTTGACCTAAGTACACACAAAATGACAACGACGTGAAATGGGAACGCCAGTCTTCCTTAAACCCTCATTAGCTTATGTGCTAACACCCCCTTGATATCACGAAAGGAAAAACAGTCGACGGTCTGCTCAGCGTTGTAAGCGCCGTTCATCTCGACTGCGTGGCTCTCGTTAACGGCTAAACACCCAAACGAACAAATGTGTTAACTTGTGTAATATTTACAGATGTAAGCAAAGCAGTCCTTTTGTTTTTGGGTTTAAAGGCGCAGTGTAGTCTGCCATATTCGACCAAGCTAACGTTAGCCGTCTGGCTACTGCGGATTTGTTTTTCTTTGACAATGTTTCAGTACATGTTAATTTCGTAACAGTTTAGCTACAACGATTTTGAGCATAGTTTGTGTACAAATAATAAAACCACCCAAACAGCAGCTCTAGGTGAATCTTAAGATGTTTGTGTTATTTTTTTTGTACGAAACTCTTTTTCAAGGATTAGACCTCCGTTTCTGAGGTAAACGCTGTAGGAGTTTAATTGTTGCTGCTGGTCTCTGGTCTTTTTCCGTTGAAGCATTTGCAGCCGGAAAGTTGTAATAATCAAATGCTCTCCGTTGCGAAATACACATTTTCCAGTTCCACAATTACTACTTCAAACACATGCACATACTTGCAATAAACTATCCTTCATTGAACGAAAGAACAGTTTTTAAGCTGTCGGGGGCGGGGGGGGGGGGGGGTAGTTTCACCTGAATCGACTCCCGCACCTAATTATCTTATGTGTTGTATCAGATGTGTTGATGCGCACACAAGATTAAATTGAAAGGATGCACTAGGACTGGTTGTGCAAAACTACTCAGTATATCAGCATCACTATACACATACTACATTACAATAATGCGCCAAAACCATTTTGTCCTGAGCACAAGTTCATGTGTGATTTAATTTGACCGTGAAGTGACAAGTGCGCATAATATGCAGGTCCCTAACACACCTGATGCAACTAACTGAAGGGCTTCATAATTAGCTCATAAGTTGATATCCCAAAACACCCACCCACCCACAGAGTGCCCCGCCCCCTTCTCATACATATAGTAAGAAACAACCTGCAAAGATTGGTGGTCTTAGAAATGAATGGAAATATTTATGATCTACAGACATTTCTGATTCACTGATGATACGATGTAACATATTTTATCTGTGGACGGCTTCTGGTGGCCTGTCTTGATGTGTGCTCTTTTTTTCTCCTGGTCCTCACAGACCCTGTAAGAAAAAGGGAAACTTAAGGATGCTGGAGCAGAACAATGGATTTCTCCTTCTCTTTCATGCAAGGGATCATGGGAAACACAATTCAGCAACCCCCTCAGCTCATTGACTCGGCTAACATCAGACAGGAGGACGTGTACGATGCTATCAGCGACCCTGGGGATGAGGGTGGAGCGCCCACCTATGAGTCTCCTCTGGAGTCTGGTTTCTCCTACCCTCCTGAAGACCTTCCGGTGGTCACCAACGGTTACCCAACTGGAATCGGCACCTACGAGCAGCAGGCGAAGTTTGCCTTGTATTCTCAGTTCCCCAATGGCTCGGCAAACGGCTACGGTGCAATCCGTAACTTCGGGGACCATGGACTACTGCTAGGGGAGGGGACAGTGTTGAGGACGCCAGTTGTCCAAGAAAAACCTTCATCACATGTCTCTCCTCCACCTCACTCTCATCTACATCACCAGCCTCATCATCCTCACCACCATCACCACCACCAACCTCCACCACAGCAACAGCACCATGCCCCCAACCCCCAGCTCATACCTCAACCCCATCATCACCTGCCTCCACCTTCCCACCTCTTGCCGCCTGTCTACCCTCCGCCTCCTCCGCTCATGCTGCCCACTTCTCCACCCCCTGTGCCCACCCAGGACAGTGGCGTGGCGTCCAACCCCATTGCACAGCCCGCCGCGGTCACCGCGAAAAAGACTAACTCTCCGGAAATCAAAATCAAGATCATAAAGACCTACCAGAACGGACGCGAGTTCTTCGAGTCCTCGCTGTGTGGGGACCTGTTGCAGGAGGTCCAGACCAGCCAGCCACCTCACAGGAGACACGAGCAGAAGAAGGAGAAGAGGAAAAAGCGCAGCAGTCGACACTCTTCCTGCCTCGAGCAGGTGGGCAGCGTGGACCCACCCCCAAGCTTGGCCCCACCCACTGAAGGCTGTGCTGAAGTATCAGAGCAGCAGCCTGCCTCTTGCCTCAAAAGCCCCAAAGTTGAACCCCAGGAACCCAAGGTGAGTTTGTTTTAGTTGATGATGTTGATTTTGAAATAATTTGAGTATCTCTAAAGGCCATGTTCTAACAGACAGTAGCAAGCGTGAAGCTTTTCAACTCAGATCCACATGAAGACAGATCTTCACTTTTCACACTGTTCACTGTGATCGAAGTAGTGGCTCCCTGCTGTAGTCTGTCTGCACTCATCAGGACCTGGTGTGGGGCTGCTGTGTTTTGCAGGAGGAGAAGCAGTTTCCCTCGGTCATCACGAGCACAGGCAGCAGCGGTGAGTACGACATCGGGGATCTGGTGTGGGCCAAGGTTGGCACCTACCCCTGGTGGCCCTGCATGGTGTCCTCAGACCCTCAGCTGAAGGTGCACACACGGATCAACACCAGAGGTAATCCCACCACAGCTGCTCGCCCCACTCTTAGACCGGCTTAATCCCGGCCCTCGGGAATTCCACAATTCCCGCTTCAAACCCACATCTTAGCCCAAGCTTAGCTCGCACCACCAAGCAAGTCATAGGCGAGTAGTAGCCTTGTCTGGAGTCCATTTAGTAGTCTTTACATCATAGACTTTCTGTAAATGCACTTTGTGTGATAAATGCAAAGTGCAAAGAGATCAATCATGAGTAGATCACGTTCCGTGTTTGTAGCGGCGTATATAAATTGCATTAGTGTGCTTGCTGAGTTCTGTTCGCCTGTCTTGAGGGACGCTGTGTGTGGAGATGAACGCTCCGTTTTTGCTTTGGTTGTCTGTGTTGAAATGGCTGGTTAATGCTATGCATGTGCGCTGGTGGCAGGTCACAGGGAATACCATGTACAGTTCTTTGGGAGCGTGGCCGAGAGAGCGTGGATCCATGAAAAAAGAATAGTGGTGTATAAAGGAGAGAGCCAGTTCGAGGAACTCCAAGCTGAAACGTTACGCAAGACAACCAATCCAACAGAGAGGCACAAGGTAACCTAAGCACCTTCCACAGAAACACACCTAAAACAGTCTAAACAAGCGTAATGCTTTTAGAACACACCATACAAAATGAATCCGATGCTTTTAAAAGCTAAAAGGTTGACTAAACATACCTTCAGCGCAATACTGAAGGGCCGTGGGAAACATTAGTAGTTAATTTAATAATAAATTCAATTAAACTTCTGCAGGGGCACCAGGGAGCCGGGCACGCCCGAGCTCTGGTCCTGGGTTTGCATTCGTCTGGTGTTGGTGTGTGATGGAGGGAGTGTTCACTCTGTGATCTTCTGCCACTCAGCTGCTGAAGCCCCAGTCGCAGAGGGAGCGCGCCCAGTGGGAAGTGGGCGTCGGCCACGCCGAGGCCGCCTTGCTGATGACCAGGGAGGAGCGCAACGAGAACTACACCTTCATCTACGTCGACAAACAGCCCGGCGATGACGGCGACCCCGTCACCTCGCCCAGCAGGGTCAAGAAGGGCCTGCGAGCGGAGCGGCGATCCAGACGGTCCAAGAGCAGCGTGGGTTCGAGAGAAGAGCCGTCCGGCCGACGCCAACAGCCCCGCCGCCAGTGCAGCACCACCAGCGGGGAGGAGCTTAGCTCTCCTGGGCAACGGGAGGAGGAGCCAGAGCACAGCCCAGAGACAGAGCCCCACCCACAGCAGCCGTCCCCACCTCCGGTTCGCACACCCTGGCGGACGGCCGCCGCCCGCAAGCTACTGCCCCTTTCCATTACTATGAAGAAGCTCAACGTGGAGATCATCAAATGTGATTGGCAGCTGCCCAAAGAGAAGGTGGAGCCACCCAAGGAGACGGAGCGGGAGGAGAGGGGTGGAGACCACGCCCAGTCCCCTGAGGTAAGACTCATTCCCTCTCATCACTGAAATAATCAGCTCTGTGTGACTTTGATAACATGATTTTATGATGATGTTAATGTCATGTGAAGATCAAGGGATGTCATGAATCGTCACTGCAGCATTAAAGATGATGTCCAACACTTATTCTGAAACCAGATCTCATGGGTTCCTACCCTAGGTAGTGAGCTTCATAAAACAATAGTGTGTACCAGGTGGTGATGATGCTGTGTTGTTTTTTCCACCGATCTCTGCCCCGTGCGCTGTGCCTGTTAAGGGTTCGAGTGATAAAGCAGAGGTGGAGACGTGCTCAAGTGAGGAGGAGAGGACTGCATCACCCACTGCATGGAGTGACCCAGAGAGTGGAGAACACACTTCAGGTACACACACACACGGTCCTCTCTGTATGAAGTGATCTCAGTAGGGCAGCCAGCATCCTGAAAGACTCCTCCCACCCTGGACATCATCTATTCCAGCAGCTCCCCTCCGGAAAACTCCTCAGGTCCATCACATCCAGGACTAATAGATTTAAAAACTGCTTCTATCCCAGCGCAGTGCGGGAACTGAACACATCTAAACACACACACTTTCACGGATCAATATAGCGAATTTTGCATTTTGTATTTTTGTCTTACTGTGTATTACAGGTTTTTTTTTAATTTATCGTATATTTTTTATATATATGTCTACTTCTAGCACCTTGGGATTGCTGCTCAATTTCGTTGTACATGTACAATGACAATAAAAGTATCTATCTATCCATCTATCCATCTATCTATCTATCCATCTATCTGAAAAATCATAAACACACCGCAGGTTCTCTCTCTCTCTCACACGCACACACACACACACACACGCGCACACACACACTGTCTGAAGAGATTGAGAGTGGAGAACATACCTAAGGCATACACATACACACACTCACATGCTCATGCACACTGTGGTAGATTTTAGTTTTCCTTTATCCTTGATCAAGGAACACGTTTGGGACCTGGCCATGCAGCCTGGGTTTATTCATCTTCAATTAAACTGCATTTATTCATTATTTCAAAAGAATGCACTTCAGATTTTCAAAGGGCTTAAGATAGGAGTTGTTCCTGTTAACCAGTTGGTCCCATAAAGAAACAATACAATACTCTGATTACATTTCTGCCCAGATACATACAGGTGGGTCTTTGCAATGTCTCTGTTCCAGTGAGGTGAAGGTATGGAAGCCCGTAGAAGGTTCTACTCCTTTGAAAAGACTGAAGCAGATACACACACACACACACACACACACACACACACACACACACACACACTGCCAGAGCATGAATGTTCCATAATCCATGAACACAAAGTGTAATACTTGAATAAAATAGGATTACAGTATCACAAGCTCCAGTTATGCACTGTGTGTGTGTATATATATATATATATATGTGTGTGTGTGTGTGTGTGTGTGTGTGTGTGTGTGTGTGTGTGTGTGTTATTTGCAGAATCAACCGAGAGGAAACAGCAGCGGAGGTGTGGGCGGAGCCGCTCTGAGTCAGAGAAGAGCATGGAGCCCATTCCAAAGAAGAAGGTGAAAAAAGAACAGGTAGAACACACATCTCCTGCCCCCTCCACCTACAGCCACACCCACCCCCAACACACACACACACACACACACACACACACACACACACCGCCGTGCCAGTTAACCACTGGACTTCATGTTCAGCGTTTGACTGTTTTACATTTGCTTGTTCAGCAGAAGTCAGAGGGCTGTAACTGGGTTCTCAAAATGATTCTTCACATTGTCTTCCAGGCAGAAGCTGCTCCTCAGATGGACTTTAAAACAGGATCACAGAAAGGTGACGCTCCCCTCAGCCTCGTACGAGCACTTGGACCTGTGATGTAACCGTAATAAATGGATCTACTGGAGTAGGGGTGGCAGCCTGGGTAACGGATCTCCGGTCGTGGGGTGGCAGTTGGATAATGGATTTCTTGGCTTGGGGTGGGAGCTGGGTAAGAGATCTCCTGGGGTGGCAGATGATTATTTGATTGGCTGCTGTGTGGTGTCGGCTATGTAATGGATCTCCTAATGGAGCTGGGTAACATATCTCTTGGGGCAGCTGGTGATAGATTCCCTAGAATAGGGGTGGCAGCTGGGTAATCGATTTCCTGTAGTGGGGAAGCTAGCTGGGTAATGGATCTCCTGGTGTTGGGTTGGCAGCTGGGTAATGGATCTCCTGGTGTTGGGGTGGCAGCTGGGTTATGGATCTCCTGGTGTTGGGGTGGCAGCTGGGTAATGGATCTCCTGGCGTTGGGGTGGCAGCTGGGTAATGGATCTCCTGGCGTGGGGGTGGGAACTGGGTAATGGATCTCCTGGCGTTGGGGTGGCAGCTGGGTAATGGATCTCCTGGCGTGGGGGTGGGAAGTGGGTGATGGATCTCGCCGCATAGAGAGACCGCTTGGTAACAGCGCTGTGCTCCAGCAGGTGCCAGTGAGATCTCAGACTCGTGTAAACCTCTGAAGAAACGTAGCCGTGCTTCCACAGACGTGGAGATGGCCAGCTCACTCTACAGAGACACGTCCGACTCAGACTCCCGCGGCCTCAACGACCCCCAGGTGACCCTGCTCCCCACGGACCTCACCCACTGTAGCCGTGTCAGTAACGATCCCACGCTGCTGGGTAATGTTGCTGGTCTCAGACTGTTGTCTGTTGTGCATTTTGCTGGCGATTTCCGGACAGAGCGGGTTCGGGAAGCGCTCGGACAGTCCAGCTACGCTAGACCCAGATGGCTCTGACGCCCAGTCAGTGGACTCTGCCGCCTCTTGCCAGGGCAGTGGGTCTTCCAAGAAGGACACGGTGTGCCAGGTGAGCGTGCACCTTCAGCACACGCTGGGAGTAGATGCAGATTATTGAGGATGCACTGATGCATATGCTAGGTGATGGTCAACATTGAGTCATAACAGACAGAAAAGTGAGGATTCCAAGGCTAGAGAAAAAATACATAACGAATGTCATCATAATGTTTTAACCTTACATAAGTGGAATGTAACCATATTTGCAGGCAGTCAAAATGATGGAAGCAGATCTGTCAGTACAGCTTGGCGCTTCTTCAGAAGAATCCGCATTTCCCATCAATCAGCAGTTTTTTACGTCAGTGCATTATTTCAAAACATGCTGAACCAGTTCAAGCAGGCTGTCCAGTGGAAAATGACAAGTGGCGCAGACCAGAGATGCCGTGTTAATGGCCGGGCCCGTCCCGCTGTGGTGTTCGGCCGTCCTGATTCGATGTTGGACCATGCCGCTGCAGTGTTAGGCCTTGTGTTTGTGAGCGGTGGTGGTCTCGGGGCAGTGTGAATGAGGCACCTGCTCTGAGCTGTGTGTCCTGAACACCCAGGTGTGTGAGACGTTTGGGGAGTCCCTGCTGTGCTGTGAAGGTGAATGTAGCAGACTGTTCCACCCTGACTGTCTGGCCTCCACTGGGGCTTCGGACGGAGAGCCCATCTGCACCGAATGCAGAACAGGTCAGAACACTAAACAACAACAATGCTAATAAAGTTACTGTGTCAGCGTTATTTAATTAACAATGCGAAGAATGCAACAGGGACCCATGAAGCTGGATTAGCTGAGTGATAACTGAGTGGAACCTGTGAGACAAGCATCGTATATTGAGGGAGGAGTTTATAAATGAGGAAAGAGTTATTACTGCTTATAAATAAGGGAGGAGTTAATGTGTTTATAAATGAGGGAGGAGTTATTTTATTATTGTTTATAAATGCAGCCAAGTTGTGCAGCTACTTATTTAACAAGCTCTTTCAGATCAGTAGTTAATTGTGTTTGCATTCCCCCCTCTCTCTTCCTCTCTCATCTCCCTCACACTTTCTTCCTCCCTCTCTCTTTCTCTCTCTCTCTCTTTCTAGGCTCCCATCCTTGTTTCTCCTGTAAGGTTGCTGAGGGTGATTTGAAGCGCTGTTCGGTGAGCGGCTGTGGTCGCTACTACCATGAGACCTGTGCCCGTAAATACCCAGGCACTGCCACTGAGCCCAGAGGCCTGCGTTGCCCACAGCACAGCTGCGCCACCTGCTGTTTGGAGAGAGACCTGCACAAGGCCAACAAAGGTACATTACACCCCCCCACCCACCAGCGGCAAGGCCACTTCTGTCAGGAGAAGCTCCACCACACAGCTCTAATGTTCCTCCAGAATAAAGACCACGCTTGGGGGTCAAATTATCATCTTTCCTCATTATTTGTGATGTTAGCATGCTTTGATTTAACTTTAATTAAATTCGAGGATCAGGAGAATTTCCCTTAAACCCCGTGCGTGTAGTATTTTAGAGTAGGTGTGTGTGCAGTACGCTGGAGTGTGTGTTTGCGTGAACCCCGTGGCGTGTGCACGCAGGGCGTCTGATGAGGTGTATCCGCTGTCCCGTGGCGTACCACGTGGGGGACGGCTGCGTGGCTGCGGGCAGTGTGCTCCTCACGCCTCACGTCATCATCTGCAGCGGCCACTCAAGCACGCGGAGGAACGGCCACCTCTCCTCCCCCGTAAACGTAGGCTGGTGTTTCATTTGTTCCCGAGGTAAGCCCCACCCACCGGGCCCGCCCACTCTGAGCAGCGGCCCTACTCCAAAGCCCATGCATCCAAGTCTCTTGTCTTTCACAACAGATGTCTGGAATGCTTGCTTTCTCTCTGCCTTGCTGATGTTAACATAATGATTATAGATTAATTCCTATTAATACTTCTCATACAGTGCGAGTAATGGCCTTAATTAACACTTGTTCCATGTCTAATCGTAGGACTCTTTTTAAATGCAGTTTCTAACCTTTTTTCCCCTCTTCATCTAATTTCTTCCTTTTAGATGTACTGTGTGTTCATAAACCATCGGAGACTGTTTGTTTGTTTATAATCTGTAAAGACTCATTCAGACTATGATCCCTCACCAGTGTGACTGAGGTTGAAGTGTGAAGCGTGACTCGTGCACACACAGCTCCTTGCCTCCTGTGTGTGTGTGGTTGATGGCTCAAAGGTGCCGTCAGTGGTCTTGACTTCATGCCTGTTTCAGGCTAGAGTCTCGTGCACTTTAAATCTGCAGAAAGTGGTGTTGCCTAGAGTTACAACCTCCAGAACGGTGCGAATCAGAGAGATGCATTACCGTGGAGGTTTTTGTGGAGTAAAAATAAGTATCATAAACTCCTCAAACTAGTACGCCCCCTCAAAAACAACAACACTTCAGTGCTGCGTTTCTCAGAAACACGAATCCGCACAGAAACGTGTAGAAACAACCTGTGTCCGCAGGCTGCTGTATTGAATACACCCATCCTGCTGGTGCATTTTAGAAGTGCCTAATTATAATGTGTAGCCTGGTGCCAAGCACGGTTTGCCATCTTCTGTCCTCCCAGTGCCTCCCTGACCACAGGACCGCTGGATTGGGCTTGGATGGCAGGCCACTCTCACCGCAGCAGTGACACTGATATGATGGTGGTACGGTAGCTGAGGTCGGACTGTGCAGTGGTTTTCGCACATCAGCGTTACTGCTGGGGTTTTTCCAGGGGAGTCGGGGGGGATGTGTCCAACCAGCAGTCAAAAAACTGACCGCTTGTATCCCGAAGGACGGCTAACACTTCTGTGCTCACCCACAGAGTGTTAAGTGGATATTTCTAACAAAGCGAGCGGTTTATTCTCATTATAAGCCCGACCCGTCCCTTCATTAGGGAGCCTCCTGCAGGCACAAAGTTGCATTGCGCTGGATGCAGTAACGCTTGTACCACTGACTGAACCTGCAGCCTGTTCTTTGCCTCAGATAGAAATGTTTTCTGTGTCGTCACGCCAGTAGAGTAGAAGTGTGTGTGTGTGTGTGCACAGGAGACGAGTGTGTGTGTGTAATTCTGCTGTGTTGTCTGTAGAGATCCTGATGCTGGGGGTGTTGGCATGGGAGAAGCTGCGTCTGTGCTTGACGCCTCGTTCCGTCTGGCCAGGTCTCTTACTCTGTGCAGACACTGCAGAGTCCTAAACTGGACTTGAATTGCTACCTGTAGCACACAACAGCGATTCATGTTTCGATCACAAAATCCATAAGACTCCCAGGCCAACACTGGAAGAGCCCTCGCCCCACATTTTAGATCTGTGTTTTTGATTTCAGGACCCCTCCACCTTCGTGTGTGTGTGTGTGTGTGTGTGTGTGTGTGTGTTTACTGCCCTTGGTCTGTGTTCTGTGTGTGTGTGTTTGGGGATCATGGGTAGTGTGATTGCTCATGGACTTTCCCTGTTTGTTTTACGTAGGACTCTTAGTGCACGACCACACTGACACCGTATTAAGTTCTTATACGTTTAAGTCTCACTACCTTCTGACTGAGTCAAATCGTGCTGAGTTGATGAAATTACCTATGATTCCTTCTTCTTCGTCAGCTACCAAAAAGAATATTGGAAAAGGTAACCCCACGTTTCTTGGTATATGTGGTGTATTGTCTGTGTGCTTATTACAGCCTTGGTAGTGGCGCCCTGCGTGTTCATTTCTTTCATTTAGTTCATCTCATCCCTTGTAATTTGCAGTTACTAATGCAAATGCTGGACTTGAAATAACATACCACCATCCCATAATATCAGCTCAGTTAGGAATAAGCTGTCTTGGTCTTACCACGCGTGCACACTTGCTCACACAAATTTTTCATTTTAGATTTTTAATTGCAGACGCACAAATTGACAGCACACTTGTCTAAAATAGGTTCACGTACACACAGTCTGAGCAGCATTGGGGGGGGGGGGGGGGGGGGGTGGAGGAAGCAGGTGTGGGCAGCGTGGCAGGTGGGGGGGGCTTGGGGGCAGTCGGAGGGGGCCAGGTGGAAGGTGTAGCGCACACACAGACGGTTATTTTGAGTCCTGGAGCTGCTCCTCTGTGGGATCCGAGCTCTTCCCCTCTGCTCCTCTGTGGGATCCGAGCTCTTCCCCTCTGCTCCTCTGTGGGATCCGAGCTCTTCCCCTCTGCTCTGCTGTAGGGCCTCCTGCTCCACTTCACCTTGGCTTTCTGCCTTAATGTTTGCTTTAGCACGTTCCTCCCAATCAAAACTCATTTTGGATGGCTGCCTGCAGGCACCTTTACAGTCATTTTCATGGTGAATTTTCACCATTTTGATATTTGTCACCTTGCAGATCCACCAGTAAAAAATGTTTGCCATCCAAAATAGGGAGATTCCAGAACTGTGTTCTTTCCCAGCCTTGGCTTGGTGTGTGGGTGTGTTGAAGTGCAGATCTGTGCATGGCCCTCGTCATTCTGTGTCTGATCCACTGGATGTGGCACTACAGCTCCTGACGTTTAGAAGCAAAGTTTGTGTTCCTCAAACGTCACCCTCAGGCATGTGGAAGTATTCACTCATTCTTCTCCACCTGTGCCCTCAGCAGGGGAAGCAGGCATGCTGATGGGTGAGGTTTGGAGAATAGCGACCTCTAGTGTTGGGAGCAAGTGTTGGTGCACAGTAACAGTGTGCCCCTGTGTATACGTTTGTCTTCTCTGTGTGTGTGTGTGTGTGTGTGTGTGTGTGTGTGTGTGTGAGAAGGAGGAAGACTCCTGTGCTGTGAGGCTTGCCCCGCCTCTTTTCACCCCTCATGTCTGAACATGGAGATGCCAGAAGGGGTGTGGTTATGTACAGAATGCAGAGCGGGGAAGAAACCCCACTATAAGCAGATCGTCTGGGTCAAACTGGGCAACTACAGGTACGGCTGCGGCATGTGCACGCCCTCCCCCCCGCCCCCCCAACGCCTATGCTCCGCCCACACCCCTCTCATGCTCCGCCCACACAGCTCTGCCAGACAGAGTCATTCGTATGGTCATCCTTCAGCCATAATGAGACTCAAATAAATGCACAAGCATTCCCAAAGCTCACGTACCTAATGCTACTGTGTTCTTGTGTATCCAGCACTTGTCTGGCCTGTGCTTACGTGTGTTTGTGTGTGTGTTTGCTTTCTCTCATGCAGATGGTGGCCTGCTGAGATCTGTAACCCACGTCTGGTTCCGTCCAACATCCAAAGCCTGAGACACGACATTGGAGACTTTCCCGTGTTCTTCTTCGGTTCCCATGACTACTACTGGATCCATCAGGGCAGGGTTTTCCCCTACGTGGAGAGTGACAAGAACTTTGCTGAGGGCCAAGTGGGAATCAACAAGACCTTCAAGAAGGGTGAGACCTGAATACACTCCATGTGTTTACACAATGAGAACTGTAGATGCTCAGTTCTGGGCTGGCTTGACAAAAGAATGGTAATGTAACGCCTTGATGAGACTCCGTGAGCTTCAGGTGTGCGTTGTTCCAGTGCGCTAGATTGGCTGTGTTTCAGTTTAGAGAGTGAGGATCAGTTGCGGTCACACCACAGAATACAAGTCAAGGGTTTCAGCATACAGCTGTCTTTTGCATTAAACATTCACTTCAGGTTTGATCAAGCTTTCAGCTGTCCTGGCCTTTATGTGCTTTATGTTCATTTGGATGTTTGTGTCGGTGTTTGTGCATTTGTGGATTCGTGTGTGTGTGCGTGTGTGTAGCTCTTGAGGAGGCAGCAAGGAGGTTCCAGGAACTCAAAGCTCAACGCGAGACCAAGGAGGCTCTGGAGCAGGAGCGCAGTTCCCGCAGACCTCCTCCTTACAAACTCATCAAGGTACACCACCGGTCTTGTCCGCTGTTGTTACAATCGACTTTGACTCAACGCAGCTCAGCGGTTTGTGCACTCGTTCCCGCTCAGGTGAATAAGCCGGTGGGGAAGGTGCAGGTGCGCGTGGCCGACCTGTCGGAGGTCCCGCGATGCATCTGTCGGCCCACGGACGAGCGTCCATGCGGGCAGGACTCGCAGTGTCTGAACCGCATGCTGCAGTACGAGTGCCACCCTCAGGTGTGCCCCGCCGGCGAACACTGCCACAACCAGAACTTCACCAAGCGCGTCTACCCCGACACCGAGGTCTTCAGGACCAGCAGCAGAGGCTGGGGCCTCAGAACCAAGCAGGACCTGAAGAAGGTCAGTCGGACATACCTCACAGCCCAGCACCGTGGCCAGAGTGGTGGGGTGTGTGTTGGGCAGCTGTGTTGACTGCCTGGTGTCCCATAAACGCTGCCTTGAAAAGTTGATGTTATGAACAGGAAGCAAATAATGTAGTCCTCACAATTTGAAACCAGTTTTACTGTTTAGAATGAAAAAAGCAGTTGTATTGCAGAAATGTGTTTGTGAAGAGCTGACACGAGGATTCATTTGTGTGTGTGTGTGTGTGTGTGTGTGTGTGTGTGTGTGTGTGTGTGTGTGTGTGTGTGTGTGTGTGTGTGTGTGTGTGTGTGTGTGTGTGTGTGTGTGTGTGTTTATAGGGTGTTTTTGTCATGGAGTATGTTGGAGAGCTAATCGATTCTGAAGAGTGTCGGCAGCGAATAAGCCACGCCCACAAGAATAATGTCACCAACTTTTACATGCTGACCCTCACAAAGGTATTAAAGAAGTGCCTACCCTCAGTCTGGTGATGCTCCCAGTGTTTGCTGATGCTCAACACTGACAGCCCTGTCCTGTGTCAGGACCGCGTGATTGACGCGGGACCCAAAGGCAACTTGTCCCGCTTCATGAACCACAGTTGCAGTCCAAACTGCGAGACGCAGAAGTGGACAGTGAATGGTGACATCCGCATCGGACTCTTCACTATGTGTGACATCAGTGCTGGTGAGGCTCCCCCCCCCCAACCAACCGCTGACCCAACCAACCAACTTTACACTAGTGTAATCACTGTGAAGACAGGCAGGTCTGTCATTAAAGCCCCTAAAGTTAGATTGTGCATTGCAGCTGTTTTATGCATTGGGAGTTACAATCGTTGGCCTGATATCATGTTGTCCTGCAGACACCGAGCTGACATTTAACTACAACCTGGACTGTCTGGGTAACGTTCGGACGTCGTGTCACTGTGGAGCAGACAACTGCAGCGGCTTCCTGGGGGTCCGGCCCAAGGTAGCCCGGTTCCTTTACGGGGGGGGTTTGTTTACACAGGGTGTGAATAAACACTATTTACACACTGTACATCAGTGGGTCAAGTTTCACTTCTCCATTTAGCTTGAAGTGCTACGTTGTGCCTTTCATTTCACCTTCCCTTTAGTAGCCTCTGTCCCCTGTCCTTGGTGTGTAGTGGTCTGTCCCGGTGCACGTCCCCCATCTCGGGTGTATAATGGCCTGTTCCGGTGGGTGTTCCACAGAGCGCCGTTGTCATGGAGAAGGAAGAGAAGGTGAAGAACTCTAAGCTGAAAGCGAAGAAGCGTAAACTAAGGCCGGAGCTCCAGCAGACGTGTGAGCGCTGCTTCTGCTGTGGCCAGGGCGGCGAGCTGGTCGTGTGTGACCGTAAGGACTGCCCCAAAGCGTACCACCTGCTCTGCCTCAACCTCGCCAAGCCCCCCCACGGTACGCCACCCACCCCACACCCGCCTGGTGATACGCTATCACCATCAATTACATCACCCTGCTATCGATAACACTGCTGTTATCAAAGATCACTGGGATGGTCAGTGCCTCTGGGGATACTGTTAAGGGGGGGTGGGGTGGGGGGTGCTGGAATTTACTATTAAATTCAGCAATTTAATAGTAATGATAACAAAAGTCTATTTCTAGTCTGAGACTAACAGTAATTTATCACTATTGTTGTATTGTCTGTGTTGACTGTGTAGATCTGCACTACATCTGTTGTGCGCACATTTTCAAAATACAAAACAAAACAACGGATTCAATTGCCCGATTCTGATTATACCAAAGTGGCTGTAATGGGGACTGCCTGCTCAAGTCAGCAAGTGGAATTACTTAGTGAAACTGAATGTGGTGACAAAAAGGCCTGTCCACACACAAGCCTGTCCACACACAAGCCTGTCCACACACAGGCCTGTCCACACACAGGCCTGTCCACACACAAGCCTGTCCACACACAAGCCTGTCCACACACAGGCCTGTCCATACACAAGCCTGTCCACACAAACAGAGGCCTGTCCACACACAGGCCTGTCCACACAAACAGAGGCCTGTCCACACACAAGCCTGTCCACACACAGGCCTGTCCACACACAGGCCTGTCCACACACAGGCCTGTCCACACACAAGCCTGTCCACACACAGGCCTGTCCACACACAGGCCTGTCCACACACAGGCCTGTCCACACAAACAGAGGCCTGTCCACACAAACAGAGGCCTGTCCACACAAACAGAGGCCTGTCCACACACAGGCCTGTCCACACACAGGCCTGTCCACACAAACAGAGGCCTGTCCACACAAACAGAGGCCTGTCCACACAAACAGAGGCCTGTCCACACACAGGCCTGTCCACACACAGG
This sequence comes from Brachyhypopomus gauderio, assembly GCF_052324685.1. Lineage (NCBI taxonomy): Eukaryota > Metazoa > Chordata > Actinopteri > Gymnotiformes > Hypopomidae > Brachyhypopomus > Brachyhypopomus gauderio. The sequence goes on along the minus strand of NC_135220.1, from coordinate 15,004,118 downwards.
CCTGTCCACACAAACAGAGGCCTGTCCACACACAGGCCTGTCCACACACAGGCCTGTCCACACACAGGCCTGTCCACACACAGGCCTGTCCACACAAACAGAGGCCTGTCCACACAAACAGAGGCCTGTCCACACACAGGCCTGTCCATACAGAGGCCTGTCCACACAAACAGAGGCCTGTCCACACACAGGCCTGTCCACACAAACAGAGGCCTGTCCACACACAGGCCTGTCCATACAGAGGCCTGTCCACACACAAGCCTGTCTCGTAAAGCTGTCCATAGCTTTGTCCTTTAGATTAACAGGTTTCACCAGAGCTGCTTCACTAGTTGTTTCACTAACTGCTAGATATGATGATAGCAGGTTTTGACCATCAGTGTTGACAATTTTGTGTGTGTGTCTGTGTGCGTGCGTGCATGCGTGTGTGTGTGTGTGCGCAGGCCGCTGGGAATGTCCTTGGCACCAGTGCAGTGTGTGCCAGCACCCTGCCTCTTCCTTCTGCCACTTCTGCCCCGCCTCTTTCTGCCCCGAACATGAGGGTGGGCAGCTGGTGCTGTCCACGCAGGACAGTCGTCCCTGTTGCTCCAATCACGATCCAGAGAGAGCACCATGCCTGCCTGGCTCCACCCACGGCCCCGCCCACCCCAGCCAGAGTGGAATAAAAGAGGAGCCGCCTGAACCTGGAGAAGACGAGGGAGAGGATGAGGAGGAAGAGGAGGAAGAGGAAGAAGAGATGGGTGAAGGAGAGGGAGATGGAGAGATGGAGGGTGAGGGAGAAAAGGAAGGTGATGTGGTGGGGGTGTGACTGTGCCAAATCAGAGCACGTGTTCAGCAACAGACTGCAACCTGGACCTGGTCACTCCTCCTGAGATGAAGGGGCTCTCCGAACTACCACTGGGGGGCGCCAGGGTTCACAAATCAAATCCTTACAAGTGTTATTTGTCCGTTCCCGGGCTACAGCAGCTGGTGTGATTTTGAGCCAAACGGTCTCAAGGTATGGCTTCACTGTAGATGCATGGTACTGGGCACTTGGGCAGTTGTTGTGGAAATGCATCACGCAATTAATCGTCACTTTACTGGTGTTTTCAGCTGGGCTCTGTTTCTACTAAGGCCTCGAAGGTGAAATGAGGTCTGTGCACAGTTCCGCAGTTCCATTCTCCACGGTACCTGCAAAACCCTTCCAAGAAATACCAGGAACTTTATTTTATGTACCTCATGTAAATACAAAGGAATCTTATGAGACACGTAGGTCAGATTCTTCGCCACTCATCGGTAGAATTTCGCTACATATCTGATTATCAACTAGTGGTGGTACCGTCTAAAAACAAGACCAGATAGCCTGTAAAGAGACGGTCAGTGGAGTCTTGGTTAAGTGCTGCCTCTTCATGTCCGTTTGTGTTTGTGCTTTGTAAAATATATATCATTAATATATTTATGACTATGTTTACATCCACTCAGTGTACAGTATTGTTCATTGGTATTGGTGAGTTTATCACTATTGTTAACGTTGTATATGTGCCGTTTCTGTCAGCAAAATTATGACGTCATTGCTTAGCCTTCGTTGTGTTCACCTGGTTTGGCAGGATGGGTGGTTAGCTGCTTCCTGTCCTCACGCAGAAGGGGGGGGGGGGGATGGGTAGGGGACTGGGAGTTCTTTCACACCACAGGTCCAGAACGGGAGGGGCGAGCATTAGCTTCAGCGCGGCTAGCATCGAGAACGCTCCCCTCCTGCTGCTGACGGGGGCTTCCTGTGCTGGCCTTGAAGGCATCAGTGTTATAACCAGCTCTTGGTACCTTCAAACCTGCTGTGGTTTCAGATAAGGCCATTAACAATACCTTAACACTGCCATCTTGATCTTAAAATACTCTTTGCTATGATTAGTATTGTGCCAACAAGAATATTTGTCCAAAAGGAATCATTTCTTTTCTAAGTACTGTTGCTATTGTGGCTTTGCAGCTTTTTTTGTTGTTGTTGTTGTTTTTACTTTATGGAATTTGCATTTTTGTTGTATTTCTCACATAGATGTGTGTAAATACAGTCTGATTTTATTTTCAGTGAAGTTGCCAATGTAATCATCTCCGTCATACATAAAACGCAGCTGTAGAATAGTGGCAAATTTTTCAAGGTATTGTATTCAATGTTTACGTTAATTCCCAGATCTCGTTTAATTCTTAACCTGCTTGATGTTGAGCAACATTTTGTATCACTTTTGTCTTAATGACTTACACAGACAGTTATTATAGAAAAAAAAAAACTTTGCTAATCAGTCAAACAAAGTTGAGTGTACAGCAGAGTGTAGCATAACCTTTGCAGAACTTCTACTGGATGTGAATCTGAGTAAAGAAGTCGGTAGCTTTTGATCTTCGCCGCACCTCCACAACAGCTAAGTGTTACCGTATCGTGAGAACTCCTCGATTTGCTGACTAGCTGCTGTGATGTGAAGTATCTGTGCTTAAGAACTCCTCTGTGTATTTTTAGGGTGCATTTACCTAATGGCAGTGGTTACACTTAATAGCTTTCTATTTGACCTTTGTCTCTTCCTGCAGGACTGTGCAGTAGTGTGTGCTATCTTCCTGTCCCTCACCTCCGGGCAGAGAGGACTGCTCCTGCTAATGGCATTAAGGTTTTCAATGCCGCTGTACCTTCTGAACTTCTCCAAGCCTGCAATATTCAGCTCACCTAGGCATGAGCACAGTATCACTGTGTTGGTCGCTTTTACGTGGTAGAGAAAGTGGTGCCATGTTTCAGTTTACTTGAATCCTTTTTCTTTGGTCCTTTCGTTGTGGCTCCTTTTGCAGCTGTGTGCCGTGCGCCGGGGCGGGTGTAGGGCACCGGGTGGGGGTGTGCGTGTGGACTCTGAGGTGCTCTCCACTGCCCAACAGCAGAATCTGCCCTGTACAGTTTTAATGTGGAGTGCTGTTCAGGTCTCATGCACTTTTTTTGTTTATTTGTTTGCTTGTTTTCAGCTTTGTTGGCCTTACAGTGCTGAATTTATAATGGTAAACAATATGATTTTCTGCTATTAGCCCTTTTCTCCACAGATGAATATAGTCATTTTACCGGGGTGAATCACATGGTGAATGGTTGCATCCTCTGTAATGGTACTGGATGAGCCTGTATCTAGCTGTTTCAGATGCCCCTCATTCAACCCTGCTAGTGCTGATTCAGACACTTCTCATTCAGACACCCCTCACTAATCCCCACCAGCCCTGATTGACACCCCTCACTAATCCCCACCAGCCCTGCATCTGCCCCTCCAGCCCTGCTAACTACCAGCTGACCTTCTGTTCATTGACTGGACATAAACACACACGCCAGTGATCTTTGTTATTGCTTCAGACTGAATCAAATGCCTTGTTTTCCACAAGTATGTGTAGACTTTGTATGACTCACTCTAAATTGAGCTAAATTACTCAAAGGTTTTTTTTTTGTGCAGTGGCTCTGTTGGTTTTAAGGTGTCCTCTGTTACAAGAGCTATTTCTGCCATGTCAGCTGTTAAGAGTTTTGTATTACCTCCTTAAGATGTTTCAAATGTTAGTGCACTGTACTTCTGGGTTTGTTTTTGTTTTTTTGTTTATGTATGTGAATCAAGTCTCATGAACATTAGGAACTACCTATGCAGGGTAGGGCCTTATCTTTATGTTGCTAAGTGAATTCTAAATTATAACATCTCACCAGCTACACAAAAGATCATTTGTGTTCATGTACTAATCTTGCATTCCTTTGAAATAGAATGTTGACTGAGTTGTGTTACTGGACGCAGCCAGACTTGTTTTATGTAAATCTTAAATGTTGTAAAATTTTCACCATGTGCATTTGACTCAAAGTATACACTCCAACAGAATAAAAGTATCTTAAATGATATTACTTGGGTAGAATGAACGTCCTCTCCAAGTTTTATAATGATGTACTCCTGAATAGAGATTTGGGCTATGTTATATAGCCCATGTTATTGCATTACGTAAGAGAATGATGCTTGTCCACTTGTACATAGTAGAAGGCAAAGAACTCAACTGTCATTATATTGTAGTGTCTCAAGAACGCCTGTAAAAAAAACTTCTGAATGTTTGTGAAAGTAGGCACATTTTTTGTAAATTTCTTTTACTGTATTTTTATTTAACCAACTTTTGAGATGGTTTTCTTCAGAATTCATAATTTATTCTGAGAGTATTTTAAGCGACATTCCACAGATTTAAATCGGTTTCAGACTTGCCTGGTTTGACTTAAATAAAACTGTACTGAATGTTCAAAGTTTGATTTCTGACTGAATGTTTTCCTTTTCTCAGTGCTCCGGTTTTGCCGTTGTTGTGGCAGCATGTAATGTTTTTAACGACCTCTAGATGGCGCGCATAATGTGACGTGTAGATGTGTCTTCCTTTTAGCTAGTCCGGTCTCTCCTCATCTCGGGTAGACGATAATATTTACGGCATACGGCACTTTAATGATGTTGGATAATGTTATTAATACATGGTAGACAGCGCGAAAAGCTTATCAAGCGGCTGCTTTCTACGGCCGACGAAGAGGCGTGGGTTTAGACCTAAACGGGGCGAAAGAGAAGGTCTGTATGAAAGTGTGCGTGTCAGACAAAAGACGGAGATGGCTGCAGTACCATGTTTGCGGAAATGTTCGCTTATAGTAAGATATGAAACGGATGTGGCTCGTGCGTCCGGGAGAGCGCGAGCCTTCCGCCTCCCGAGTGTCGTCGTGGTGCTGGTGGTGATGCTGTCCGGCTTTTTCTTTCGCTCTGTCTGAAATGTCGAATCACACTTCCGCAAGGGTCAAAGTCTTGAAACGTGTCTTTTTTTGTTTTGTTTTGTTTTTTTACGTGGGATGTTGACTTATCACATACTAAACTCTTGGTTCCTCGAGAGAGCTTCCACCTCTCACATTGGCTGGGTTTTTATTACTATATTAAAAACTACTAGCTACTTAAGGTGACGGTTAAAATTTTTTTCTTCTCGTCGGTGCTGTCAGATTAATTCATTGCTTGTTTCGAGGTGGAAGTTTTGTTAAGTTTACAACCTTTATAGATGGAATGTCTGACATTAAGACCTGATATGGGTATCACTTCCTTTCTGGCTTATTTTCACAAACCTCAAAACTGTCCGTTTTTATAGAGAATGCCACAGCCATTCCTATTGGACAGTTATGAGCATTTTCTCAATTTGTCAAACTAACAGTAAGACATCCTGAACTATGAAATACCAATCAGGAGATTTGATGACCAAACAATTGAAAACGGCTGTATTCCCGCTCCATTCAGAACGTAGGTGGAGTGTACACAGGTGGTGTGCATGCCAGTGACAACCTTCACCTGAAGATGAGGAAGACGTTTGATAATGGGTTCATTGCTGAAGTAGCAGTCCGTTTGCTTCTGTTGGTGGTGTTCATGTAAGTCATTCTGCCCAGCTAGTGTTTACCTCATTGCATGAGCATGAAACTCTGTGTTAAATCAGTTATTTGACTGTGCTGGTGGTTCACATGCATCTCACAGCAGACATTCTGGTCCCCCCACCTCCCCCTTTTTTATTTTTTTACAAACTTGGGTTATTCCAGCTCAGATACAGCCCACAACAGACAGGTTGTCAGATAGTACTGGAAGTAGAAATACTAAACACAGTCTGGGTGATCTGTGTTCAGGACTCAGAAAACGCTCTGGAACCATTATGAACTGGTCGGGTCCTTCAGCCCAGTATGAGCACTGGTGCTGAAGGTCCACAGCTTATTCCGTCTGTGCTTTCAGAGTGACCGAGAAACTCTCTCCGTTCAAGCGGCACATACAACCGGAGGAGCTTTGGCTCTACAAGTTTCAGCATGTGAAGGATGACCGTGTTCCCACGTCCCTCATGTTTGTGAGTGTGTGCTCCCCTCCGTGCTGGGCTCCCCTGGAGGAGCCCTGCTTGTCATTTGTTTTCATTGAGCAGGCGTGTCGTGCTGCTGTAGGTGATTTTCTCTTTTTTTCTTCTCCTTTCTCTCTTCCCAACTCCCCCTCTCCACTTCCCTCTCTCGTTCCCTCTCCCCAAAACAACACCCCCTTCCCCTTGCAGAGTATCGCTCTGTTCACGCCACTGGCCACCATACTCCTCTTTGGGTTCCTGAAGCAGACCGAACCGGGCGACACCAAGGAGGCTTCCTTAGGTGAGACCCGCTGAACACGGGGACTTGAGAACTGAAGTTGGCAAACTATCGTAGAACTGTTCAACACTGTAGGTTCATTGTAGAAAATCATGGGAAGGTATTCCACATCCCATGTTTGCTCAGAGGTGTGTGTGTGTGTTTTCAGCTGTTACATTGACTCTAGTCCTGAATGGAGTTTTCACTAATGCTGTGAAGCTGGCAGTAGGAAGGTAAGACATGACACGTGACCTCTGACCTCTAACCCGTGTGCGCCCCAGTGTCTGTCTACAGTCTAGTGTGAGTGCAGCGCAGTGTATCACTGGCCTATGTAGCAAATATCTGTGCAGCCAACATTTGTTTCTGGATATCGTCGCCATAGTTCCCAGTCTTAGGGACAGCGGACTTCATAAGTCTGTTGTCTTTATGAAAAGGAATATTCTAGTTTTTCAGTCTAATGTCTGTTTACTGTGTCCAGAGCATCGTTAGGTATGCAACAAGGAGATCAAAGCTATTATCTGGTGTCTCTTACAAGTGTTTCATGTCAATGAGTTTTCATTTCTCTCCCTCTGAATATTCTGAAAGTGTCAAATATTATTATTATTATTATTATTATTATTATTATTATTATTATTATTATTATATTTTTACAATAAATGACCATACGCTCCAGTTGCTTTAGAGATTAGGTTGAAAAATTATCCACACCAGCTGGCAAAGCGTTTTCCTCCCTGCTCTCTTCTCCCAGGCCACGACCCGATTTCTTCTACCGCTGTTTCCCAGACGGGCAGATGAACCCAGAGCTCCTCTGTACCGGTGACCCGGATATGGAATTGGAAGGGAGGAAGAGTTTTCCCAGCGGACATTCTTCCTGTGAGTCGAAAAAAAAATCAAGCGGAACAATTTCAGGATGCAATTTAATCCATTGCTTCTTATCCATAGTACTTCTAAACATACAAGTGTGCCATACAAGTCCGGTGGCATGAAGGAGATGCAATATGTACAGTGTAACTCTGAGTTGCTCAGGACCTCTTTCGTGAAGCCTGTACTGTGAGCGACCACTTAAGCTGAGCTGTGTTCTGCTCTATGTCCAGTCGCATTCGCAGGTCTGGGCTTCACCGCCCTGTACGTGGCTGGGAAGCTGCAGTGTTTCAGCGTCTCGGGCCGAGGGAGAGCCTGGCGTCTGTGTGCCTTCCTCACCCCGCTGCTCTTTGCCATCATGATCGCCCTCTCCAGGACCTGTGACTACAAACACCACTGGCAAGGTGACGCGCTTGACCATGTCTTACACTTGGCGAGAAGATGCCCACTGGCATGTTCCTTGCAGTGAGAACTTTTTTTTTTCCCAAAGAGGTCACAGTAAATGTACTGCCAGACTTTTCTTTCACTTAGCAGTGATCAAAAATAAATGTTTCATTCGCTCATGCAGAAGACATGTCAAAAGTATAGGGATTTTTTTCAGTTTGATTTCAATGATATCAAATAATGTAGCAACTCCATTACAAATATCACGTGAGCTACAACCATTAACATCCATCACAGCAGGTCTTGTACTGCATTGGCTCAAAGGTTTTCCCCTCTCAGACTGTTTTGTTAAATATATGCAACAGATGCTCTCGAATCACCAACAGTCTCGTACCTCCCAACACCTCCCCACACTGTCACCTTCTTCACTTGTAAATTATGTCTGTGCAATTCCCAACACCTTTTGATAAGAGAATGTGTCCCACGTGTGTGTTTCTGTGGTAACCAGCCCCGACACGCTGTCTGTGTTTGCTAACCCCCACAGATGTGCTCGTGGGTTCTCTGTTGGGTCTGGCCTTTTCCTACCTGTGCTACCGGCAGCACTACCCAGCGTTGAGTGACTCCGACAGCCACAGACCCCTGCGTCTCCGCCCGGCTGAGGCACCGGTGCAGGAACGCAGACATGCTGCAGGATACCTCCTACCGATGTAGGCGTGTGACCACCACCAACTGCATGGGAGGGGGGTGTTCCCTGGGGATACACCGGCCCCATGCACAGCACTTTAGATCATGAAGTGTGTGTGTGTGTGTGTGTGTGTGTGTGTGTGTGTGTGTGTGTGTGTGTGTGTGTGTGTGTGTGTGTGTAATGTGTACAGTTTGTGACCTACAGGTGCAATTCTCCTCTGTTAAGTTTTAGACACTCAAATCAGATGGTTTGTGTATTGTAGTAAGATGGTGTTAGGAACTGTATTGGGCTTTAAGGAGCTTTGGGTTTGTGTGACAGAAGACAGCACAAGACAGCACTTGCTCTTGGGTTTGTTTGGAACTGCAGAAGATGTATCAACAACATCTATGTCCCTTAGTAACTGTGTTTATGAAGCTGTCTGTCAATAAAGGTTGTATCAGTGCAGGTGGGTTGGTTTTAAATTCATTAGTACATGTCTCTTCACCAGACCTCAATAGGTGAAATTCAGGTCTACAGACCACCTGTGAGAATGTTTTACCTTCACCTTACCTTCATTTGTGACATTTTGAAAGACTAGGTGCTTTAATACATCTGCTGTTTTACCCAGCCAAATTATACTTTCTAGTCACTGCATTAGAAACATCTATTGTGTAGGTCTATCTCATTGGTCTACCAGGTACTTAGTAAACAATCCTCCATGTCGTGGTCAGTGGTTAGTTTCAGATTATAGAGCCATTGTGCTCAGGGTGATCTGTCTTGAATGTAGACTGCCACCTAAGTATTATCTGGCCAGCAATACGTACTGCAAAGTTAGTTTTTATTTTTTATTTTTCCTCTCTTTTTTTTTTTTTTTACTAATTCATGAGTTATTCAAAAGAAAAGTTTTTTTACTTTTTCCCTTTAAGTAGTGCACCAAAAAATGCAGTGTCATATTTCAATTAGCAGACAAACATGGGTCTAAATGAAACTTCCAACTTCAACATTTCATTAAAATACAATTAACAATAAAATGTTGTCTGCACAGGACGATATACCGTTAGTCTCCCTTAATGGATATTCGAACGTGGAACAGGCAGGGGCGCAGATGGCACTGGGGACGGGGGGGGGGGGACATGTCCCCTCCAGATTTATATTGACCCCATCCGAAATGTCTCTTCTCTCTCTCTCTCTCTCTCTCTCTATATAATATTGTATTGTACAGCTTGGTCCCCCTCACTTCAGAATTTCCATCTGCACCCCTGGGAACAGGTGAAAGTTCCCTTAAAACAAGAGTTGGTCATATGTGGCCATGAATGACTAGTTGTGACAGCAGATCGGATATCTTTAACATTGCTGCTGACAGAACATTTGGAGATGGTTATGCATCGCAGAAATATTTATATTAGATACTTGACACAATACTGTATTAATCTAGATGAATCTTTTCTGAAATGTTATTAGAAGGGGTGTGTCCCAGAACTGCTGTACCCACTGTTTTCACCTCCCTCGAACAGCGCCCCCGAACGGCGACTAGTGGATGGTCATCAAGAGGTCGATTGGTTTGTTCAACACAGCTGTGACTCTAAACAACAGTAACGAGGAAAGTATATGAACAACAGACTGAATACTTTCAAATCCACTCCTAAGACTGGTGCACATTACAAAGTGGCCAGTGAGGTTTGTTAGGTTTTCTGAAATCGCCTCTAGACGTAGATCAGAGCCTTCAGGGTTCATTAACAGGCTTCTATTCTAACTCAAAATGTGTTCAGCCCTCAGTGTTCCGTAGCTGCCAGGACAACAGATTCACTGCACACGAATGTCATGAAGGAGTTTAATGATAACTCCTGTAGTTAAATAGAGAAGAAAGAAGATGTGTCAACACAATTGGGTAAGAATGATAAAAATGTGTATGATTGGTGTTCTTATCAGCAGAGGAGATACAATAGACTGGATGTAGGGGTAATGGAAGAGGAGAGAAAGAGAGAGAGACACGGACACACCGATAAGGGAACGAACCGAATGTCAGTGTTCTGACTGAGGGTCACATCACATTCCCTTACAGTATGCGTTTGGGGTTTGTATTAAACTCGTTTATTAATGTACCGTAGAGCAGAACATTAATGTTTTTAAAATCTCTAATTCCGAGACGCGATGTGCTGTAACCAGGCGTCGTCCTGAGGAGTCGCTAAAGAGCGAAGGAGCATATCCAATTCAACGGGAAAAGATGAGTTGAGGAACACGTCCAATCAGGAGGTATCACTAAATGAGAAATAATATTCTTGAATGTAGTCACACAACACGCAGAGACAACTCCCATACAGCTGCGACCAAAAGAAAAGGACAGACACCTGTAAGCTTGCTTAGAATCGTTTTATTCTGTGAGATCAAGTGAGCCCTTCTGTATAAACTCTCCACATGCAAATATTCAGATAATTTAGTTCCAGAGTATGAAGACCGTATTGTCTCATGATTGACGTGTGAGGAGGAGATAAAGCTGTTAACAGTTGTGTTATTGAGTGTTGGCTAGATAACATCTGATCACCCCTGCTGTGAACTGCTCAAAAGAAGAAACATAGTAGATTATGATCTTGGAACGGCCTTATTTCCGTGGTTTACTGTTACTTCGGATATGTTCGTCATTTTGTATGTTTTTTGTCTGTCTTGAACAGTATCTTGAACAGTAATTGCGTTCACGATATAGCCTTATTATATATATATATATATATATATATATATATATATATATATATATATATATATATATATATATATATATATATATATATATATATATTTAGGTAGGGACATGTACAGAGGTATTTTACTTGTTTTACACGATATTCTACCTATTTAGTCTGGCAAATGTGAACTACATATTTTTCTGTTTTTGTAAATAACGATTAAAATGCTTGAACCGTCGCAGTGTCCGAAGTCCACCAGTTCGTATAGCCCTACCCTTTTTGTCCAAGTGGTGTACCCGTACGACCGACCGGCAAGGGTAGGGCAATAAAACGATGTTGTTTTCAATGTTACGTGATCCTGACTTGTAATGTAGCAAGTTTACATCGAAGCCTGATCAAGTATTTCCATTACATAATGAGGTATTTCAGTAAGTTTACGTATGGAAGAACGATTTGTAGCCGTTTGACTGCCTGATGACGTTAAATTTTGTATATTCCAGATATGCTGAAATGGCTATCTGTCTATGACTGGTTGATAAACCTTTACCCTTGTAGAGCAGCGACATTGTACGTTTGAATTCATTACTTAAAATATATTAACTGCATTGAAATATTAAAATAAATGCACATGCGGTTATTTGTAGTTGTCCTCTAGCATACCATTTACGTTTCCTGAAGCTGTTTAAACCTACTTTCAATAGAATGATTTCCATAGCTACATTGGTTTCGATGTTCTTTTGACTATTGTTTCGTTTCGTTTGCTGTGGCAACGAACCGTTATTTATTACATAATAGAACTGTCTCGCCTTGACCGTTAATGGCTCGTGTTCGCCTGATAATGACGTCATGAAGACGATCGCGTGTCCATCGAGTAACTGAATCATCAGTTCTCAGGCCCAAGTTGTCTGTCATCTGGTTAGTTCACAACTGTGACGCAATAACATGCTAAACTGGCAGTTAACTAGTTATATGACGACGTGAAAATGTTTTGTAAAAAAATTCTAGGCCCTAAATCTTGTGTGTGTACAGATGTTTTTTTTAAAGCATCGTCTCACACGCTGTGTTTCAGTAAAGGTCAGAGCTTATTTCTTGTCCTGCTCATGTATTTTGTTGAAGACAAAACGATTGTGTTCCAATTCTAAACTGGTGGAAGACGTTTATCATTAACTGACATTCCCATTGATAGCCACAGCAATTGACACATTGTGAAAGACATCGTTCAGTATTCAGGTACACTGACCTCTCTCGCTATATGGTCTCATTTCCTTTATAGTCGTACTATGTTCATTACACTTACATGCAACACTGGAGCAGTAACAGTGGCTGAACTATTCCTGGATAAAGTGATCACCAGGCCTCTGAGTGCAGGCAGCAGTTGCTGAGCCTCAGGACTGGGTCATGGACCAATACCCTGAGCAATATGAACCGGTCCAGTACCACTGGTTCTACAACCAGAAGGTGCATGGCCGGGACTCCTGGCAGCCGTTCAGTAGGAAGGATTCCCAGAGACTTGAGGACGCGCACAAACGTGGTCAGTGTTGAAACTTTGTTTATATTGTTTACATGTTCATTATTGTACTTAGCCAAATTCTATTACAGAGTTAAATATATGTTGGTTGTAGAGATATAGTAGAATGCATTCGTGTGACTCACCCTCTGTGTGTGTGTGTCTGTGTGTGTGTGCGTGTGTGTAGCGGATGTGGGTGACGTGGACCTGTTGGTGGCCACTGAGGGAAGACGCTATGACGTGAGGCTGACTGAGAGGCTCCGCTACGCTGTGTACTGGGAGCAGGAGCCCTCAGAGGTTCGCCGATGCTCCTGGTTCCACAAGGGCAACAAGGAGATGACCTACACACCCCACACGGAAGCCATCAGTGACCTGCTGGAGGTGAGACACGCAGCCCCACAGCCGCACAGCCCCACAGCCGTCTGCCTGCCTGCCTGCCTGCCAGCACAGGTGTGGCCTGAAGGGCTGACATGTACCTTAGCAGCGCTGTTGTGAGCTTGGCAGAGAGGTTTAGCTTTAGTCCTGAGTGTTGAACACTCTCTGGTCCACAGCAAGCCTACATGATTTCCGTGACCCTTGATGAGTGGAAAAGACATTTGGAGCTGCCGACCGGTGAAAGCATTATCCTTCACAACCCTAAGGTGGGTAGACTCTGTATGTACACACTCATACACTGTGTTTACACTCATACATTTACTCACATGTGTTTACTCTGAAAGACTAGCACTACTGGTTCAGCAGTGGGGGTAACATGGACAGTCAGTCACTTAGCAGGAGAACTAGGTGATTGTTTGTTTGTGTGTGTGTGTGTGTGTGTGTGTGTGTGTGTGTGTGCAGCTGATGACGCAGCACCCAGTCCTCTGCAGGGACTTTCCCCCCTCCCCGAGTGAGCGTACCCAGGCCCGCACCCTGAAGAGAGGTGTGGACAACATCCCAGTGGAAATTCCACAGGGTGAGTGGGAAAATTTTCCCCAGGACCCCAGGGGCTGTCACAGTACCCTGGGAAAACTCGCTTATGTACATGTATTTGCAGACGATGCACTGCAGGTTTGAGGTAGTGGGTTGATGTACATATGGATAGAGAATTGCTGTCAGGTAGTCCTGGTGAGATTTTTATTCTCACCTCAGATGAAATGCAGTAGTTGCGTTTAGTAGTGCTCTTGTTTTGGAATGTAATATTGTATGTGTGTGTGTGTGGGTGTGTGTGTGTGGGTGTGGGTGTGGGCTGTGTAAAAATAAAAAGGAGAACCAGACTCCGTTGACCACCTGGTGTTCATGGTGCATGGCATTGGGCCAGCCTGTGACCTGCGACTGAGAGGCATTGTGCAATGTGGTGAGTTCACTACAGTGACTATATGATGTCATGCTCACACCAGCCTGATCTCCTCCCTACATGTGCAGATAACACTACATCATCATTGACATTTCACCTTATTCACCAGTTCCCTCTTGGTAAAAGTTAAGGGTTTCCTCTGTGTTTGGGGAAAGTGAGACAATTTTTTCTCTGGCTGTGAGGGTTTTCTGAGGGGGTTCTCTCTGGTTGTGAGGGTTCTCTGAGGGGGTTCTCTCTGGCTGTGAGGATTCTCCGAAGGGGTTCTTTCTGGCTGTGTGGGTTCTCTGAGAGGGTTATCTCTGGCCGTGAGGGTTCTCTGAAGGGGGTTCTCTCTGGCTGTGAGGGTTCTCCGAAGGGGTTCTCTCTGGCTGTGTGGGTTCTCTGGGGGGGGGGGGGGGGGGTTCTCTCTGGCTGTGTGGGTTCTCTGAAGGGGTTCTCTCTGGCTGTGAGGGTTCTCTGAAGAGGTTCTCTCTGGCTGTGATGGGTTTTCTCTCTGTGTGTTTCAGTGAACGAGTTCCGCAGCACTTCGCTGGCTCTCATCAGCAGCCACTTCAGCCCCAGTGAGGACGGCGAGGGCGTCGGCCGCGTCGAGTTTCTGCCCATCAACTGGCACAAAGTGCTGCATGGTGAAAGTACAGGGGTGGACAGGTGAGACACCGTCCCTGGCCTCCAGCAGTCCCCCACCGGCCTCCAGCAGTCCCCCACAGTCATTTTAATTAAGGGCTTAATTGAATTGTAATAAAGGATGTAGTGTAGTTGAAGTAAATGGCGCCCCCTGTGTGTGAAACAGAGATATTGAGCGGATCACTCTCCCCAGCATCAGCCGTTTACGCCAGTTCGGCAACGACACCGTACTGGACTTGTTCTTCTACAACAGTGCCACCTACTGCCAGACCATCGTGGACACAGTGGCCTCTGAGATCAACCGCCTCCACAGCATCTTCCTCCACAGACACCCGCACTTCAGCGGGACTGTGTCTGTGGCTGGACACAGCCTGGGTCTGTAGCTCTGGCCTGCACAAAACCACATTAACACAGTCTGGTCTGGAGCTCTATCCATCACTGTATGGCTCACTTTATTTTTAAACATACTTTATTATATAACGGATATTGTAGCAGTAAAATAGTCCTTTGTTTATTAAGTAAAAGCGTGATTGAACTTGCATGTTTTGGACTGGACGTTTGGTCAGGTTTGTGAAATGTTAATGTTTTCCCTTATAGGTTCATTAATCCTGTTTGACCTCCTGACCAATCAGAAGTCACAAGGCAGTGAACTGGAAAAGGTATGTAAAAGTGAAATCAGGCTCGTTTTGGTGTATGCTGTTTTTGTGGTATGCATAGTATAAGATGTCTATAGTTCTGAAATAAGACAGAAATACATTATGCAGAACTGGAGGAGAGTTAGAAATATTTATTTTTCCCTTCTCTTGTAACCTCTGCCTGTATAAAAGTGATTTATACATCCTTTGAAAAGGACAATTTATCTTCATTGTCCAAATATCTTGAACATCAGTCACTGTTATCAGCTCTCACAGATTTGGCATGAGATGTTGGGTCATTCATCTAGCGCTAGTGCTGTGAGAAGAAATGTCAAGCCAGAGAGAACAGCCCATCAAACTGTGTTCAGAACAAACTTTCAAGTGACTATTTTTATACTGCCTGCACAGACATCTGATTGGGCCATATCGTAACCTATTTGAGAGGTTATTAGTGTTTGGTTGAATGTAGTGTAGGTGGGCCGTGTGCAGACGCTTCCCAAATGGACACGGACAAAATTTCCAGCATTTTTTTTTGTTTTATTTTTATCATTATGTTAGTCTAATAAAGTGCCAAGGTGCCACCCACACAAGATGAAAACAGTCCATAGGCAGAGAACTCTATATAAGGACGATATTCTCACACTCTGTATCAGTATCACTTCTTCAGTAACCGAGTAAAACTACTAATACATTAAAGGCAATAAAATCACTCTTACAGCTGTAACCTAGCGCATCAAACATTCCCTGGTGACTGTGATCACCCCATCAAAATTAGCTACGTCTTTATAACTCCATCTATTTCATAAGATTTCAGCGGCATCACTTTTACAATTTGAGTGGGTACGTCACCAGTAGGACGTCAGTGCTGGGATGGTGTAGACACACATGAAGTTTAATAACGATATGGGCAGAACTATAGTGCAGACACGTGTCCAAAACGTACTGCAAATAAAATCCTGAACTTTTGTTTTCTCTCTGCTAGTCAGTGATGCAACATAAGATATATTAGAATAACAAATTTCTTTAGTGCATGCAAAATAAATAAATTCACTCCGGCTATGTAGAAATCACTTACCTCACCAAAGTTAGCAACTGTGATCAAGTCCAGTTTCAAAGGGCTGTTTGGCTGTTTTACAGAGTACACTGCATCAGGAAAACCTCAGCTCTTCACTGGACTCTAGCTGTAATTCCCTGGGAAGCCTAGAGGAGGTGCTACTGAGCATTGGGCTGGAGGAGCACCTCAAAACCCTACAGAGAGAACAAATTGACATAGAGGCTCTGGTGGGTGTTGTAGTTCAAATATCTGAACATGTGGGCCAATACCCCAACATCTGTACACTGCAGGGTCAATACACTGCATTATTAAATAATAAAGCATTATTATTATTATTATTTTGCTGAGTGATTTGTTTTTCTCTCACATGAATGTTTTTCAGCTGCTCTGCTCTGAGGGAGATCTAAAGGAGCTTGGAATTCCCCTGGGCCCTTGCAAGAAGATCATGAACTATGTGATGAAGTGGAAGGTATTGGAGGCTATAATTACAGGGCCATACCCTTTAGCCCACGTAATAGCCAATGCTAGCATGTTCCCAGCAGAGTAGAGCACAGGGCATTGAGGGCTTCCTCCAAAACACAGCAGTGCTCTGTCTGAGCTGTGAGCTGCAGGCAGGGACTGATAAGACTTTATTGTTTTGAGAAATACCATATCCGTTCTGATCCTGTTCCCCCCCTGCAGATCCAGAACCACTTTGCCTCTGAAGATGCAGCCCACACCAGACTGAACTCCCTGTCTACGGAAGAGAAGAATTCCTCGGAACTACAGACATTAATCCAGGAAACACCGCCCACCACCAGCGCAGTGGACTACCAGCACTTTGATGTTGGTATTGGACAGGTAGAGACCTACTAGCGCTTATCCTTCATTCCTCTTTAGATTTATGGCAGTGTGTGTGAAGAACCACAGATGCGAGATCTGGGGTTTTATTAAGAAAAAAGGTGTGGATTTAAGAAAACAGATATGTTTTTTTAAAGATAAAACCACACAATATCCTCTTCCATTATGAACGTATATAAAACAAACCAACCTCTCAGGAACCAACAAGACATGAACTGAGTTCACTCATTAATTCTGCATTTGCTAAACAGATCCGACGCCCTCCCCTGATCTCTGGCCACCGTGCTGATGGCTGGCTTGTCCCGTTGTGTTGCAGGTGTCTGTTCACTACCCCCAGCTCTGCTTCCACCCCAAGGCCTTCTTCGCCTTTGGCTCCCCCATAGGAATGTTCCTGACTGTCCGCGGCCTCAAGAGAATCGACCCCGGCTACAGTTTTCCCACCTGCGGGAGCTTCTACAACATCTTCCATCCTGTAAGAGGACCCAGCCCCGTCGACAGGGGGGGACAACCGGGTCTGTTGTCCCGGGCCCCAGGGCCAGGGGGGCCCATCAAAGAGCCCAGCAATTTATTTTTTATTTAAAGTCTATAATTTTAAATAATCTTGAAATCTTTCATTAATACAAATTTTTGTACTCAACATAAGCTCAATGGCTAAAATATATGTTTTTTTTACCTATCTGCATATTTTCCATTAAGTGCATACACTCCCGCCTCCCACTGAAAAATGGTTTGATCCAGCATCGACCGTAGCTGGCTGGTACCCGTCCAACAGCGGGAAATACAGTGGTGGATAGTTAAAGTAAATACAGAAATCTGGAGCGCAGAAAAGAAAGTCGAATTTTAATGTATTTGAAAAGTGCTGGAATTTAGGCTAAAGTACTACTTCGTTTCACAACAAATGTAATTCCAGGACGAAAAATGAGAGAACGTGAAGACGTTAAGATTGGGCGTTTTGAAAATAAACAACCATTAAATAATGTAAATAAAAAGCAAATTATTTCGAGTATATGTATAAATATTTAACTTAATTATGTTTAGCGTTCAGGGAAATATTGAAATGGACATTTAAAGTGACGTACAAGTGCTTGAATTCCACCTTATAAAGGTGTATGAACCCTGCAAACGTGACTTTGTTCATTGCGCTGAAGCGCGGCGCGCGCGAAGTTACAAAATTCGAGAGGTGCACGACCTCGCGAAGAATCGAGACCCTCGCGCAGGTTCGATTACTTCATTTTCGCCGCGCGAAAACATGAAACTTTCTTGTCCCGGGCCCCAGCAAGACTGTCAACGGGCCTGAGAGGACCCAAACCCTGAGCCCCGAGACACTTTTCAGTGAGAGGGTCAGGTCCATGGAAATCACGAGCCATAAGACGGCGTCTGTGTCGGTGTCTGTGTCTGAGGCCTCACAAATGAGGGTGGCCTTCTATACAGGCTTCTGTTAGATCTGTTTGTGTGATCATAAATTGTAATAGTAGAGTCTACAGATTATCTGAATCCCAGACATAATTATCTGGCGCTAACGTCTTGCAGATTGTCCCAGGAACATACAGCATTCTAAAACACAGAATGCTCTAGAATGCTCTGCATTCTGCAGAATGACACATTATTTTCCAGTTCTGAGATAATAACCTCTCATAAAACATCTCCAGATTTTTTCCAGATTTAACACACCTGGCTGAGCTCGCCACGTGGTTCTGAGCCCTGAACTGTGTGAATTGGCCTGGTGTGCTGAAACGGGGGAAACAGAAGCATGTGACGTGCTTAGATACTGACTACAAGTGCGAGCCCATGCCCTAAACTGTCCTGACCTCTGACCTCTGTCCTTATGTCCTGACCTTGTGTCCTGTCTAGTTTGACCCAGTGGCGTACAGGATTGAGCCCATGATACTGCCTCCAGACGTGTGTGCGCCTCCCATGCTGATACCCCATCACAAGGGCAGGAAGAGGATGCACCTGGGTAATCTCTTCCGCTCCGCAGGCTCTTAGCAGAAGGTCGTGGCGCTGGGTGTGATCCGTGGCTGTGTTTTAAACGAGCTTCTGTGTTCTGTCGCAGAGCTTAAGGAGGGGCTGACGAGGGTTGGGTCCGATCTGCTGGGCTCCTTACGCATGGTCTGGCAAAGCTTCTCTTCTGTCCCTGCATCAGCGCTGGCTGAAGGGGGCGCCACCGAGATGGCCGTGTCCCCGACTGATGAGGTAGAAGGTGAGATATTGGCAAAATGGCATTTTGGATATTTTCATTCCAAGCCCTGTGAGGATGTATGGATCACGGACACTTTCACTTTGGATCTGGCTGGAATGAATCTGATTGGTGTTGTTCGTGCATATATTAAAGTCACAACACAATTATTTAAACCTTTCAACACAGTATCTAACTGACCAGTGGATATTGAAGCTCCTCCCACATGAGATCTGGTTGCTGCTGTCCTATTGGCTGTCCTAATGTTCCAGACACCCTGGCGGATCAGGAAGAACAGAAAATCCTGGCGGTGGGCAGGTTGAACAGAGGGCGACGCATCGATTACGTCCTGCAGGAGAAGCCGATTGAGAGCTTTAACGAATACCTGTTTGCCATACAGAGTCACCTGTGCTACTGGTAAGAGAAGTTCCACATCACACCACATAGCTTTGGAGGAAACCTCTACCATGCATTACTGTTACAAGTTACATTTTTACTATGTCTAGTATTGAGACTTCTGGTCTGGGTTCTGGGTTGCTCTTCTCACAATCTACTATTCTGTAGCATTTATAAGGTGAAATGTGACTCAGAAGCAGCAGTTTGACTCAATGTCCTAAGTGTGGCCCTGGTGTGTGTGTGAGGTGGGTATAACGAGTGCCTTGTGGCATGTGTTTTGCAGGGAGTCTGAAGACACAGCTCTGCTCCTCCTCAGGGAGCTGTATGGGGATAAGGAGTGCACGTCTTCCTCACAGTAGTGGAAGCACCATCAAGTCTGTGTGTGTCTGTCTGTGTGTGTGTTTTTGTGTGTGTGCGTGTGCGCATGTACGTGATTCTACACTGCCAAAAAAGAGGCAACGCTTGTCCTCCTTGCTCATGTGTGACCTCTGACCCCAGCAATAATCTCTGTGCAGTCTCCCGGGGCCAGGTGCTATGGGTTTTCCACCCTCTTGTTACCCTGATGTCAGGTGAAATAAGAACCGAGGCACAACATTTGCACAACTTGTTCAGTTATCCACCAGACATTGAGGAACATCAAGAGTAGTCTTGGATTCGAAGGCCAGATTTGAGTACCTATTTTATGCCACATTCATAGGACAGCTAGAGAATCCGTGCCAGGTTTTTAACTCAGCCAAGACTCTAAGCTACTGGAGGAAATTACCTCTTAAGAGCGAAACCAGCCAATGGCATTAAAGCAGTCAAGCTCCCACTTTTCGAGATACCCCATGTTCACATTTCCTCTGCTCTAATATACCTGCAATGATTTATGAAAGGCTTGACGATTATCTAACGAGGTGAGTCAGGTGTGTTGGAACAGAAGCTGCATTAGTGGGTATAGCATCAACAGTGCTGAGTTACTCCACATCCCATAATAGCACCTGTTGGCGCATGCCCAGACGAAACGTTCCACCGGTTATCCTTCACGCTGCCGTTTTGAACACTGACACTTCTTGAACACTGACATATGTGTAAACAAATATTCTAATTCATTGATGGTTTAACCGCTTGTTCCACTTTAATAAGGCATTGTTCACAGTATGCTTATTTGTGATATTTTATAATAAATATTTAATTAACCTACAAAACATGTTCTGCCTAATCTCTCCACGGAGGTGGCAACGCATCTGATCCACATTTACTAATCTTTATTGTATTGCCGAAATGTAGTCATTTTGGGCATGCTGTATCTTTAAGACGAATTCCTAGCATAGCACTTACGCCACCGGGAAACTCGAATCATTTCCCATTTATTCGCCGGGGTACGCCACACTTCACACAACACCCTCTTACATACGGAGTCCAAACTGCCCTCCTGTTCGTCCACCCCTCAGAGATTCCGCTTCTCACACTGTCACCAGAACTCCATGAACTTCAAGTCAGTTTGGCGCGACTTTGACTGTTTTGCGTCTCAGTAAGTCGAGTAGATTATACAGAAGACCTTTAACAAGACCTTTAACGGCGGAAATGAGGACTCCGTCTGGACAGATGTCCCATCTGCGCTGTTTCTGACGAACCTTTGGACAAGAGAGGTGAGCAAACTCATATGGGCTCCAGAGCTGTCAAATGTCACGTTTCCGCTATTTAGTAGTATCGGACGTTTCCCCCTTCTCAGATTAAAGGCAAATCCCGTTAAAAATATCAGATACCGACAACATGTGTATTTATTTATATAAGTCATGTGATTATAAGTTTTCTGCCTTTTTACACGTGATTCCTTTCTGATTTTGGTTGTTTGGTGTGCGGCCGTGTGAACATCGCCCTGCCGGTGCTGGAATATGTTTTTCACTCGCTGTGGAAAAGTTAACGGGTCTTGT
This sequence comes from Brachyhypopomus gauderio, assembly GCF_052324685.1. Lineage (NCBI taxonomy): Eukaryota > Metazoa > Chordata > Actinopteri > Gymnotiformes > Hypopomidae > Brachyhypopomus > Brachyhypopomus gauderio. The sequence goes on along the minus strand of NC_135220.1, from coordinate 14,982,932 downwards.
TCAAAGACTGAACCAGATCCGCATGATATTTATTTTTAAAATAAACTGTCAGGATATGCCTCAGACATGTTTACATTTATAATTCATGAGCTATGGTCATAGCTTTATATGCCTAAATAAAAAAAGAAATTGTAAAAACCACCCAGTACCAACCCGCGGCGCTTTCTGGAATGAACTACTACAACGTCCAAATCTCTCGGGTTCTCCACAGATTTAGTTAGGACAACATTCTTATGATGCTCATCCCACGTTAAGCAGCGAAAGGCTGAAAAACGTAAACTCCGCAGGCATCAAACGAGTGATGGTGTTTTGGAAGGTTTTAATATTTAACCTTTATAACTTTTTCTCAACGCAAATTGGCCGGCAGTCATAAATGATAGCCACGCCATTGGCTCCGCCCCAAGCAGAGATCCCCCACCCACAACTGGCTCCGCCCAGTAAGAAATCCCGGTGGTCTGACCTATGTATTCTCTATCAAAAGCCTTCAGTGTACGCCTATTCTAACTTGGGTCTGTTCCAACCCTCAGAAACATAGAAGCTCTTGAAGTCTTCAAATTCTTTGTAAAGACGAAATAGCTTCCTCCTACAAGACATGTACAAGTAAAAACATCGGACACAAGACCTTGCATGCTCATTACATCATATGAAATGTTCTCGCCGTCCGTTATTTCAGTGTTGCTTGGCCTCAGGAGCGTGAGATCGTCGCCACCCAGAGGCGCGGCTTAAGCTGGTCACGTGACTAGAGGGAGACCACGTTAGTCCGCAGAGACTGTGCTGTCATGGTTGGGTTTCAGCTTCACCACGTGTGCAGTGAGATGTTTAATTGGCACGCGTCCCAGAGGAAGCATGAGGGAGAGGTTGAGTCAACAACGGGATGTTTCCCCAGCCTCTGTGCGCCCGAGTGGCTTCAGATCAGCTGAGTTGCGTGCAAGTGTGCATGGGCGTGAACCGGCCCGCATGGTGTCTGCCGTCCCTCGGGATCCGTGTTTAGCTGGAAACACGACAATAGAACTTGTGAAAGAGTTTCGACAACGTTTTAAAAAAATGAGTTTTCAAAGTCTTGATGACCATCAAAAAGATGTTCTAGCTCGGATTGAGTGCAGTATATGAGCTTCTCATCTAAGTGAGTGTTTTGTTTAGTAAAATATTGATGATCCTTTACATATATCATGGGGTATCCTCTGTATATTGAGCTGTTCCACATGTACCTGGTAAAGAGACCCTGGGACTGAGTAGACCTTATAAATATTAATATTATTTCTATTATTGTGTTGTATTGCAGAGACAAGCAGCTCATGCACCAATTACACTAAACGGCGCAATTTTGAGGCCTTCTGAGCTTGAGTAGGTTTCCTCTGATTGAGACTGATCCCGTTTCACCTGAGTTACTTCCCCTGTCTCACCACTAGGTGTCACTTCTACACAGCACTGTTATTTATATCCCTGTGGCGCTAGACGCAAGAGATGAGCGACACTAAAATTACAAAATACCTCTGTGCGCTGCAGCTACACCAGTAAGGAGAACTTTCAGATTCGTCCAGTCAGCTCTGACACCTTAAAATACTCTGACACTCACAGCTCAGAAATCTTCTTTCTCATGAGGATTTCAATTTTTTATTCACCGAATAAAGATGATTATTAAAATGTCTTGGTCCAGGGTTTTGTTGTTTAATTTTAGAGGTACTCGAAATGGATGCAAAGCTTTTTTGTGTTATTGGAGAATCTGGCAGATAATTTCTGAACACTGACAAGTGTGTAACACCAAAGCATGAAGGAGAGAAATCCCTGCTAAAGAGGTGTGTGTGTGTGTGTGTGTGGAATGGACTGGGGTGTTTAACCATATACACCCATGTGAAGGTTTTTCATGTTGTATGTAATCACAGAGCAGATGTGTTGTTTTCATATGATGGGTGACCAAAAAACAGAGGACACATGGACACTCCCTCTTTTGGGGGACTTATGTCCAACTGGGATTTTGCTTTTACGTTGCCGTTCGTCTGCTCATCCCTTCTTGCACGCCACATCCACATCGATCATGTGCCAATCATTTATTCTATTACCATAAACTTTTATATTTTGCTTTTTTTCAATTTGATCTCATTTATAAGGGACAGTTGAATGAAGAGGAGACACTTCTTTTTTTTTTTTTTTAAACATCTTTTTTTTGAAAGCCAAAATATTGTCACCCTAATTGCATATAATTGCAGAGCAGTTATGTAAGGTGGTTTTGAGTGTTCATTCCCAGGTAAGATGAGTCCCACCCTGTTGCAGTGAAATGCTGCGTCACATCCAGGTTCTGACTGGAGACGGAGTTCTGATAGGGTTGGAGCTTTCGAACACTGTGATGCAGATGACTCGTTGAGTTCATTGCTGAAGGACGTGAACATCACTGCCCGGAGCTATGTGTGTGTGAGTAGAGAGTGTGTGTGTGAGAGTATGAGAGAGAGAGCGCATGTGTGTGAGAGAATGTGTGTGTTTGTGTGTGTCAGTTTCACAACGCAGAAGGACGCAGCATGTGTGACGAGAAGCTGCAGTCTAACAGCTACATATCTAGGTGTTTCAAGCGCAGGTTCTCTCTCTCTCTCTCTCTCTCTCTCTCTCTCTCTCTGTCTCTCACCCACACATGCTCCCCCTCTCTTGCTGTCAATAGAAACGTACAAGCCTTATTCAGCACTCATAGTTAAGCTGAAGCTGCTAAAGCATCCTCTGCTCCTTGTGCAGTGGGAGACACGGGGGAGACAGATGTCACTGGGGTTTGTCCTGAAAAGGCTGGGACAGAAACTAAAGCAGAACATTGCTTTGCTGTCTAGAGTGGAGTCATTTATACCCCCTTATCTAATAAAATAGCAGGTCTCTACCCCACAGGTAGATCTGGAGCAGGCCATTCACTCATTTTACACACAGGACCTAAGTGGTTCCGGGTCATGACCCTGATGTGCAGTGAAATCTCCCCTTTCAGAATTGGCTAAAACATCACAGAAAGCTCTGAAAGGCTTTCAGGAGGGTTACCGGTTCTCTGAAGAAACACTAACAAAGACAAACACACTTCTTTTAGTCCATAGCAGTAGTCCATAGTCTTTAAATGAATCAGCCTGCTATATTCCATAAAAAATATGAAGTACCTTTACAGGTTAGAGGAGCACAGCAGGATGAACTTTTTCAGCGCCAGAACATCCCTTTCAAGGGGCAGTTTATAAGGCACAGAGAGGCGGCTAGAACCAGTTTGTTCACATGAGTCACTAAATCGAGGAGCTTTGTGACATTTTCTGTGACGAGCTACAAGACGTCACATGTCTCCCGTGCAAACGATCACTGCTTATCTGCGTGCTTTTGTATGCTGATCTGCTCAGATCTCAGATATGACAATTCAAGTTCCTGCTCCCTCCGGCTGTCTCGCCTCTGTCTGGCCATCCTCACACACACAAACACACACACAGGACTTCCTCCTCTAATATTACTTTTTAGACTAAAAAAAGAAAGTGCTAATAGGAATTGGCCCACATTACAGGCAGCAGATTAACCTTAATTTAGACCATCTCCAGAGAGCCGCTTTCACTGGGGCCATGCTGTGCCTCCTCACAGACCAGATTCTCACTCATTATCCTGGGTTAACCTGAGTTAACCTGAGCAGAAAGAGACGACCTTAGCACTCTGTCATGTGACCTGGTTTATATGCAAAACCAAACCCGATTGCTTTGACTGATGGTGAGTTTTATTCCACCCAAAACAAACAGTGGCACTTTAAACCTGTTGGAGAAGATGCATGCCTACTGCCCTGCCCTCAGAGAGTCTGCAGTGGAATTTCCACAGATGACTGTGAACTTCTCAATGTGTGTGTGTGTGTGTGTGTGTGTGTGTGTGTGTGTGTTTGTGTATGTATGCCTGTGTTTTGCAAGTTAAGGAGGACTGTATTGATTGTAGTGTGAGTTGCAAACTGATGTAGGTGGGGCTTTGAGTGGTAGGCGGGGCTAGCCATGAACGGAGGTGCTGACTCGGTGAGCACAGCAGTCCCGTGCAGACTGCCTCTGTGCTGTGTCACTGCAACTGTCCTGGACTGGAGAACTCCTGGCACAGCTCACATCTCACCATGGGATAACGTGTCCTGCCTGGACCCCTACAACAGCACACCTGAGCGCACACACACACACACACACACACACAAACAGCAGAAGGACTGTCATCATGGGCGGCTCGATATCTCAAAACAAGAAGAGCAATGGGGTGGGAACCACCTTGAAACAGAGGAGCAGCAGTCAGTAAGTTTTATACGCACGCCATAACTTATTCCTGTCTGAGTAGCGCAGTGTTGTGATGTGTAATACAGCAGTATTGCTGAATGCTGAGTGATATATTGGACTATAACTCGTGAGAGCTGCTCATCTGGGTGCCTTGTTCCAGAGATGTGCGGTTGCGATTGCTAACACCTCTACATGTCAACGCTACATGTATTTCTCTGGTACGAGCCTGGGAAATGTGCCTGAGAAAGTCTCCCTGTTAAAGAGCCTTTTCGTACAGTATGGGGTAAATCCTCACACTGAATGCTTGCTTTACCCAGCAGTGGGATACAGGCTCTCTGTCTGACCCTTATATGAGTAAGTCCTTCAGGTCATACCAGTCCCGCGCCCAAGACCTGAGCACACATGGATATTTCAGCATGTCCTTGTTTACATGGGGCAGATCCTGTAAGGTATCATGTATAGTACTCCATTCAAATGAATGGAAGGTTTGTTATTACAATGTTTGAACTTTGAGTGTGAGCAGTGTACTCTGGGGTGTAGCCAGGTTTGCGTGTAAGTTGACAATGACCGTGATCTGCTTCCACAGGGACGGCTCAATACTTTTTGTGGTCTGCATGCATGCCTGCCGTTTTCTATTTCTCTGAGCCTTGAATGAATTGTACCGCCATCTGCAGACGACTTGGGGTATTGCACTATGTAACACAGGCAGCTGATCAGGAGCTAGAGTCGGCAACCTTTGAGACATGGAGGGCCAACTTTCACATTTCTAGTCAATGAGTGTGCCACTATCAACAAATAAAATTGGAGCGGGGGGGGGGGGTAGCGAGTTTAAATTGCTGAATGGGGGGGGGGGGTGTCGAGTGTAAATTGTTAGCGGAGGGGAGGTGTAAATGGACACAAATTAAGTATTATATCGCGATCGATCGACAAGTATACAAGCGTTGAGGAGCGATTTCGATTGGAGGATCGTGCTCTCTGTCTGAGATTTTTTATTATTAATTTTGAAATTATGACATAAATTTTTTGCTGATGCTGGTCCAGCGTGTCGCGTGCCAGTGATTATGCCTTGGCGTGCCAACGATGGCACGCGTGCCATAGGTTGCCGACCCCTGAGCTAGAGGCTCAGCAGTTTTGCAGCATGTAGGCCTAATGTATATTTACATCTGCTTGCTGGCTGGCTCTCCTCTCTCTCCCCTCTGTCTTACCTCACATGCGTTTGTGGATCTCCTGGGTCTGTGTATACAGGGTGTGGTACTCAAAATGCACTAATACAGTAAAACGAGCACGCTTGCTTTTAATGTGGAAAATTCACCTAACCATTGTGTGACTTCAGGCAGTTTGCTAATGAGACTAATGAACTGATTCTCTTGTAATAAACTGAATTTGGATCACAGAATGTGATGTATGTGGCATCTGGTTTGGTCTTAACTGTATTAATACCAGGATTCATTTGGATTCAGCTCTTTTATGTGGTTTGGGCCCAGTGATGAATATTTGCCTCTGTTCTAACTGCAGTACCAACAGGTTGGAATGAGTCCACTGGGTTTTGTGTCATGTGACCCACAGACAGGCTGAAAGGAGGCCACTCTGAGCTCTGAGTCATGTGACCCAGTAGACCTGCAGCGGATAGGTGCTTAAAGTCCAGTCATCTGAGCACAGATGGATGTTACTGTGTTATGCACTTGAGTTTACAGTCTCAGCAATGATGCTGTGTTTTCTCACTCCGTTCCACACACTCTCTTTCTCAATATGTATGACTGTCTCAAAAAAGAACAGAAGACACTTTCACCATCCTGTGTCTTAAATATCTCGAGTATGGGATGATCTTAACATTTTTCAAAAACGTTCTTATGCTGGCACCAAGAGAATCTGCATAACCAAATGATATACAGTATTGGGGCGCTTTGGAATGTCCAAATGTTAGCAACGTTGCGTGTGATTGACCGCTAGATGGCGCCATAAGCGTGCGATTAAGTGTTGTGAGTCAAAATGTTTATTGCGCAGACCCAGAGGTAGCTCCGCACTGAGCGGCTTTAGTCACATTTCTTACGCTAAACTCCATTTTGTGACTCTCCCAAGAGGACATTCATATGGAGTGTCTTTGACTACATCAGTAACAATGGGCTGATAAGTTTGAATAATTTATGACACCAAGATAATAACAGAAAAATTGATATGAACCCAAATGTCCATGTAGCTGTCCTGTGAGTTTGACAGGTGTCAGGGCCCCAGGTGCTTAGGGCCTGGTGCATATGCTGGTGCCGTTTCTTTCTCAGAAGCACTGGTCTCCATGACGACTGTTCTGAGTTCTGAACTTCTGTTGCTATGTCAACACTCCATTTGTTTTTCAAACGAAATGCCATGTCTGTGTGTTTTGAAAGGATATGATGCCTCTGTCATATACAGGAAGGCCAGCAGCAGTGTTTCATTGGTCCATAATCTGGCGTAACAAGTCGTCATCCATGCTGGATACAGAATGTCCTGTGTTAAATCAGCAGGTCAGGCGTGTGGTGCTGAAGCGTAAACCCGCCTCTGCCACACGCGGAGGGTTTCTCTGAGCCTGGCGGGCTGTCTGCCTGGCTGGCTGACTCGTGACTCGATTAAAAATAGCAGCGGTGGCTTTTGTGAGAGGTCAAACAGTGTTTCCTACAGACCTCACTGCAAGAGTTTGTTTACAGCTCATGGAACAGCAGAGAGCTCGCTAAATATCCAAACAGCCATTCATCCCGTGTCCTGATAGCAGCCTGACCGTGGCGGTGTTGACGTCCCGCCCACCTTCGTTAGGCCGTCTCACGTCACTTCCACCAGACGTTGGGCAGACACTCAACACACCTGAATGTCTTCCTAGAAAAACAGGCGGTGTTGTACAAGATTAACAAAAGCTCTGAAATGTTTTGGAAGCTGTTGTGTTTTAAGCAGCACTCATTTTGATGCAAATGTACTTTGACTACTTTTACTGGAGCATCAAGAAAGGCTAAACAAACTTAAACATACTTAAGCAAATGAAGAAGTTGGACTATTTACATACTAAATGTGAACCCACCTATGACACTCGTAACCACCCCACCATGTAATATTACCGTTAACTTGGTGCTGGTTCTTCTCGTATCGTTCAGTGCTACAGATGCCGCCATAAAACCATTTGTGGCCCTCTTGCTGTCAGTGGCCATGTAGGCTCCTCAGCGCCAGTGGGTTCACAGGCCCGGATTGCAGGACAGGGACCAGGAATTTGAAGTTGAACTGAATGCAGTACCTGGTCAGCATTCACGTCTCAAGCACTGTTCAAAGCAAACACTGGCCCCTGGATTACTAAATTAACCCCCATTTAGAACAATGGCCTTCTACTTTGCTCAATTTACCACAGGGGAGAGAGAGAGGGAGAGAGAGAGAGAGAGAGAGAGAGACTGACTGACTGACTGAGTGTCTTGGCGATGGTTCTGAGTGGTGCGAGGACTGCTTGTTTCTCCAGAGAGGGGGTGCTGCAGAGCTCTGCCTCACTCTGGGTTCCAGGGCATCAGCTGTGCTCTGACACACGTCTCTGCCTCCAGCTGATCTATTCCTGGCCCCACACAGGCCCCCGCTAAGACCGGTCAGCTCCCCCACGCATTTCCTTTCTTCTCCCTGCGTCGGGTCTGTTTCCCTCTGCTTCTCGCTCCAGCACTTCCTGAAAGCAGGGCAGGAGCCCCCTGGGAGCGGCTGAGGATTGGAGGGCAGCTGAGGGTGGGGCTAGACTTAAACAGGCTCCGCCTCCAGGCCTGGGTGGAGTGCAGGAGGAACCTGCCACCTCTCACCCCACAGCTGGCCAGAATTTCTATAGATTCCTTTAGGGGAGTGTTTTGAATGACACTTGTTACTACATGTCATGGTATCCATGTTTACCTGTATAAAAACAACAACAGGCTTGATCTTTATTTACCCCTGTAAAGGGCTGAGCATGTGTAGTGTCCACAAACTCATGTCACTGCAGACATAGGAATAATAATATCACCATCTGCCACTGACCATCACTGGCTGCCACCAGTCCTGGAGGATGGTGTATATATGCATGTGTTTGCCTACGTGTGTGTGTGTGTGTGTGTGTGTGTGTGTGTGTGTGTGTGTGTGTGTGTGTGTGTGTGTGTGCGCGCGCGTGCAGGAGGCTGAAGTTATGGACTCTCTGGAGTCTTTGTGAGACCTGCATGTAAAAACATCTCAGTTCTCCAGCAGACCTCTCAACCTCCCCACATGCTGGCGTGGGTTGTCTGAGCGAATCATACCAGCACTGCAGGCCTTGCTGGTCCCGCCCCCTTCCGCTGATCCCGCCCCTTCAGCTGGAAGCTGTTAGTGGGCTGAGATGTGTGTGTGTGTGTGTGATGTGTGTGTGGTGTGTGTGTGTGTGTGTGTGTGTGTGTGTGTGTTACGGAGGCCCTGCCCTCTGGCTGCCACGCTTCAGGGTTCCAGCACAAAGACGGGCCCTGCTCCTCATGTTTCATACGTGGCTTACTACTGTAGAGGGGTTGCGTCTACTAATACCTCACAGTGAATATAACTCACTTTACCTAAATTATTAAATCTTGTTTTGAAATCAATCCAGAATCACAATATTTAATTCTTAACTAAAAGTAAGTAATTAATGGTTTGGTATCTGAAGGATTTCAATAACTATGAATTCTTTGGAGACATTGACAACCACAATCTGAATGATATAAACAACTTGGTGAAAAGAAATTGTACATTTATTTAAACCCAATTACTTTAAGACACAAACAGCATCAACAGTGAGGATCAGTATATTTACAGTGAAAACTAAGCATACAGTGCATGTGTGTGATAATGTGTAGAAAAGGGGAGGAAACGAAATGCGGATGTACACGCTCACACAAGCTTGCGTGCTTGAAGAGGCGGGATTTGTTATTTCTGTTCTCAAATGGAGAACATAGCAACTAAAATAGCGCCGAGTTTAAACAGTAGAGCAGCATGGCTGTATGTTAATGCTGGTGGTGCTGCCTCCTGCTGGATTGGCATGGTACCTACAGTTGCGTCTGTCTGTGGTGGGTGTTTTTGATGAGTCCTATCATCTCATGCATTTTCAGTGCGTCTGTCTCAGCTCTTCATCTCGAGCTCATTAGAGGTCTGCCCTGTAAATCAGCATGTGGGCATACACACATACACTCATTGTCACATACATCCTCTCTGTCTCTGCCATGGCTTTGTGTAGTTCCTCAAATATTACAGTTTTTAATGAGGAAGAAAACAGTTGAAACCACATGTATCTTGGCCAAGCCAGGCCAAACCCGGTCAAGGCTGATCTGTTCCTCACTGGGTGGAACCACGTTAAATCTTCTACTGCCTCAGTCTACAGAGACTTATAAATCTCCCAACTCTGTAATTAGCAGGCCAGACACACACACACACACACACACACACTAGCTATCTCTCTCTCTCTCTCTCTCTCTCTCTCTCTCTCACACACATACACACACACACACACACACACACACACAATGCCCCACAGACCAACTTCCCCTTTGAACATGCTGCACACACCTCAGCCTGTCTATGCAGCAGGTGAGTGTTTGGGAGAATGTGTGTTTGGGAGGGCATGTGTTTGAGGGATTGTATTTTTGTATGTTTGTGTTTGAGAGATTGTGTCTATGAGAGTATATGTTTGGGAGTGTGTGTTTGTTGCTGTGTGTTTATTGCTGTGATCTTTATAGAGCACATTACTCATGGATTTCTTTTCTCTGTTGGGTTCCAAGGTCCTGTTTCCCCGTTTGGATTCCCAGGTCCTACTTCTCCGTTAGGTTCTAAGGGTCCTGTTTCTTTGTTGGGTTCTCTGGTCCTGTTTCTTTGTTGGGTTCTCTGGTCCTGTTTCTCTGTTGGGTTCTCTGGTCCTGTTTCTCTGTTGGGTTTCTGCCAGGCTCTCCACTGCTGTGTGAAATGTGAGCTGAGCTCGTGTGGTTCTGCCCAGGCCGCACCCTGGAATCCCAGCCTCACATCTTCCACTGTACACACACACACACACACACACACACACACACACACTTGAGAAGGTTTCAGAGTGGATGGCGCTACCACACACAATTTGCATCTCAACATCTTGATCACCCGTTAAATAAAATTGTATACCTGCTATTTAGTCGGTATTTAATATGTCCTGATAGGCCGCATTTATACAGTAACCTCTGTATGTGTATACAGCAACGTATGTGATACCTGCAGTAACGTCTGTTCTCTACAGGATCATATGTGTTACCTGCCATAACGTCTGTGGTACCTGCAGTAACATCTGTGGTACCTGCAGTAACGTCTGTTCTCTACAGGATCATATGTGTTACCTGCCATAACGTCTGTGGTACCTGCAGTAACGTCTGTGGTACCTGCAGTAACGTCTGTGGTACTTGATGCTTTAGTTTATTAGTTTGTGCCAAGGTTACATTTGCTTAAACAAATGTCTTAGTTTGTCTTAGTGAACTCTTACAGTCTTCTTTTGATTGGCCCCGCCGCCTGTCCTGAAGTGTCCTGAATGTCCTCGTCGCCTGTGTGGACTACTGGAGCTACAGGAACCGCCATGCATGTCCCTGCCTACATGCTCCTGGCCAATTGGGGGGGGGGGGGCAGAGAGGAAATACCCCTATCCCACACACACACACACAGTTGGCCTCCTTGTGCACGATGATATTGCATAGCAACACCTGTTAGCATGGGCCCACATGCACGTGATGTATTTCTAGGGTGTTTATGAAGGACGGAGATAGTTGAGAGTCCTCAGATGGGACACTGCTGCGGTCTCCGTTCTAGATCTCAGGGTAAGGTCCAGGGAACCTGTGAAGCTCGGAGCCATGTGTTCTCCGAGTCGTTTGTATAGGGTGCCTGCGGATGAGAGATGAGGCCGAACTTCAAACGCTGCTTTGCTGGATGGCTGGACGTGTGTGGAGCCACAAACCCAAGAGCCTCTCCACTGGCATGTGTGTCTACTGTAAGATGTGCATTAAATAGAAGTGTGTGTGTGTGTGTGTGTGTGTGTGTGTTGAGAGAAAGGGGGTTGAAAAGGTATTTAAAGTATCCGTGGGAACACAGATTTCCTCAGGCAGGGTACTGAGGCATGTCAAACAGGTACGTGTGTGTGTGTGTGTGTGTGTGGGTGTGTATAAGAGAGTGTGAGTGAGAGTACTAAAACTGGTTTGCCA